>NW_025776960.1:0-42181 GCF_021130785.1 Homalodisca vitripennis | reverse complement strand
TTTGTTTGGAAACATAATTGATTTTTTTAGATATTTTGATACTTTCACTAGTATTGTGTATGTTGTACTTACAAAATATAAAATACTTCCATTAAAATGACTAAACGATCTGTTTCAGAGAAACTAAAGAAACCGTACTTTTATTTAAATAGATATAAAGATACAACGAAAATTCAAAAAAGTTGCAACTACTGGTTTTATTGTTAACCCTTTATAGGGCATAATTCTGGGACCCTTTAAAAGTTCAATTTTTTTGCTAGGCATTTAGTAATGTTCCTACTAATTACAAAAAAAATATTTTTTCCCCATATATTATTACTACTTATATATATAAAACGGTGATAAAATTATTATACCACTGCTCATTGCAGACAACGACTGAAAATACAAATTCTTTAAGTGGGCAGTGGTATAATTATTTACCACCCATATACCAGTGGAGAATAAATTAGTTTTACACCTTTTAATTAAAAGAAATTAATTTATTTGGCACATAATACAATGTACAAAGTTACCATAAAACTTATGTTGAATGGAAAAGACTAAAGCAACCTTTGCAAAGCCCCACGTCACATTTTTTACACTGGAGATTACTTCTCTTCTGTTTTTCTTTAGTAGAGCAGTAGGCACACCTTCTGTACGTTCCTACAACAGGCACGTGCTCACCTACTCCAGTCAGCCTAACTTTGTTTGGTACTGTCATGTAGCCATCACTTCTATTCCTTTTTCTGCCCCACGAAGTTCCAATTGGAGGCCCAGGTCTTTGTTTGGAAGAAAAATCTCCTATGAGGTCATTGGCTAGTTCAGACCTGTACATCAAATGGCTAAGGGGCTTTACCTTGTTTGCTTTGCATAAGGCTTTGTAAGATACAAAGCTATTTACAATAGATAAATCTACTAGATAATAAAAAAATTTAAGCCACCAACGTCTAGACTTCTAGGTTATGTTGTATGTTGCTAGCAGCTGATCAAATCTATCGACACCTCCCATATTTTGGTTGTAGTCAGAGATGCTCACTGGACAATCAACTAGTTTTCTGGTTCCTGTGCTGTCACCACGTAGAAATTTGACTACTTTTGATGGATTATGGTAGTTACTCAAAACAGAAACAGATTTCTTGCCGTGATCTTTCCACTTGCAAACTGACAGGTCTCCAAATTGTACTGCATCATACTGACCTTGCTCCATGGCTTTGTCTTTTTCAACTAAAGGCACGGTGGAAAAAAAGTTATCAAAATGAACACAGTAATTCTTTTTGAGAAAAAGGGAACACATAACCATTACTACCTTTTCTCCCAAAAGAAGTTCAGGGTTACCAACTTTTGCCCCAGTATACACTTCAATAGAACATACAAATCCAGTCTGAGAACAAGCTATAGCCCAAACCTTGAACCCTCGTTTTACAGGCTTTTTTGGCATGTACTGCTTCATTGTGTTTCTTCCTTTGAAGCCAATCATGCTTTCATCGACCGATAGGTTACGTGAAGGCTGGAACATTGTTTGGCATTTGTTATTGACATAATCAAGTAATGGTCGAATTTTGAACAATTTGTCAAAATCAGGACTTCCCTTGTCTGGCAGTTTTTCATTGTCATTCAGGTGCAAAAAACGCAAAATTTTTAAAAACCTCTTCAAACTCATTAGTTTGGAAATTCTGCTAAAATGGAAGTTAGGATCTGTAGACCAGTACAATCTTATTGATGGTAACTTATGGAACCCCATTATTATGAGGATTCCTAAAAAACATTTAAACTCATCTACAGTTAGATTTAAATTGAAGTTGTTGCTTTGATTGGCATACAGATTTGATTGGCTCACAATATGCATCAGAATATCCTGGTCCAAAAAAAAGAGAAAAGCTCTTTATAGGAGTGGTGCCAGAGTCAAACTTAGGACCAAAGGATTCAGTAAACTTAGCGTCCTCATATTTCTTTGGGTTTTCAAATTGACGCCCCCAATTATAAGGAGACACGTGTTTCTTTTTTCTTCCCCTTGTTCTCATTTTTAACCTTATCTCCATTTTTACCTTTAATTCCTTTATGTTTTAGCTCCACTTCCATTTTTTCTTTTCCTGATTTTCCAGGATACGCAATTTCAGGCTGTTTTTTTGGTAAAATAGTGTCTTGTGCACATGAATCATCACTGTCGGAAAGGAAATGTGGACATCCAACAAACAAATCATTAGTGACCAAAGGTGTGTATGTGCTATCTTTGTCACTATCGTCTGAGAAAAGTGCTTCATCAGAGTCACTCTCATGAAATGAATCAATATGTCTCAATGGAGGCCTACGTTTACGCAGTAACATATGCACTGTCGAAGTGCTAGGCAAGTTTTGCAATAACTCTAAATTGGAGGCACCATCATATTCAATCGATCCAAAGTCTGGTGTGGGTAATATTTTTACAAAATTACTACTTGAAGCATTGTTACCCTGATAGTCAATGTTTACAGATGTGAATGAATGGTCAGATTCGTTTTCATTGCTCTTAGGTGTCGAGTTTTGTGATTCAATTGATAACCGGTGGTCCAAGGCATCGTCAGCATCTGAATCTCCTCCATCCTCTGATTCTGCTGCTTGGTCGTCGGTAATGGCAAACAGGTCCTCTATTTCATTATCCCCCAGTGAAGTATGCTTTGCTTCTCTTGGACATCCTAAAATGACAAAAACAAATGAATCATATTTACGTCTATTGAATTACGTCTAATTCAGTAGGTTAGCATGGGCAAATAGTATCTGGAAAATATTTTGATAAGGAAAAGTATAAATTTACTTTGTGTACAAAAGATTTGTTAGGTTTAGTAAGAATAACTTGCCATTCATTACAGTGAACCTAGGCTACAGAAGCATTACTTGTTTGTTGCTAGAAAATTCAGTAACCTCGATGTAATGAGCTGAATATTATGTATGTCATAATATTTGATACATATAGCTTTATAAATAAATAATCTGCATATAATTCTGAATAGGAATATTACAGTCTTAATTTGGTAGGTGCAAAAATAATAGAATTGTGGATATAATACATTGTTGTGTTTTTCCATTTTACAAAGATTTTTAAGGTTATGTTTTGACAATAATACTGATTATGGAATTATTTCCGTACTAATTTCAGTGTTCATTATACTGTAATAATAACTGAAACATACTGAATTCAATGGTGATGTAGAATAAAAATATTTCTTACCTGGAGTATAAGTTGAAATCATTCAATCTTTATGATGTTAAAAACACGTCCAAACTGTTTTTCTAAATGAGCAGTGGTAAAATAATTTACCACCCAGGCCTCATTTGGAGGGAACTGAGAACAGTAGATCAAACAGACGCCACCATATGTCAGCACTATACATAAGCAGGCTATGGAATGCCATACCAACCTCATAAAATAAAATTTACCAAATAGATGTTCTTTTTTTACTGGTGGTAAACAATTATACCACCGCCCTATAAAGGGTTAACAGGTAGTAAATGGGGTCATATATCGTTAAAATTACTTTTAGTATAGTATGGTGTTCGTGAATTCAATTAGTTGTCTAATAGTATAGTATATTTTATACATTTAGGTTTTGAAGCAAATATTCAACATTAATCTTCAAGCCCAGGTCAGATTCAATATATAAACCCAGTAGCTGTAAAAAAGTGACAATCACACAAAGAGGATTGTATATGATTTGATTCGTATTGATATTTCTCTTTGTAAGTCTCAGTCGTTGACAGCGTATATGATATATTACATCATTTTTTTTGTATTTGGAAACGGTGTATTACCTTTAATTCAGTTAAGGGTTAGGACTTAAATCCTTTCAGGTGTCAAATTGGCCATTACATTTGCATTTTACTAATTCTAAATCCAGGATACCATCTAAAGTAATATTGGTGACCATAAATTAAAGTCAGGGTTTTGAACTGTTATAAAAACTTTTAATAAATATACATCATCATAATTTAGAAGAGCATTTCATAAAAGAGCCGCAAACAAAAGTAAAAATCTGAGCAATTGATATGATGAAAAGCATATTATTAATATATGTTACAAATGAGTTAGGACTCACAATTCTTCCTTGATGAACTCCTTATAAGTAAAAACTACGTTCTTATGCTTTCATTGAGCTTTAAGATTCCGCTTTATATTTGAAAAATCTTAAACTCAGAAATGCCCTTCACCCTGTAATGTATTTTTAGTAAATCACAAAATAAACTAATGTAAACTAAGATTAACTTTAATTTGAATGCTGGAAATTAAATAATTTTAACTTTATCTTTGATATTATATTTATTTTATTTCTAATTTTTTTAATTATACAAGCTCGTCACAAATTTAGAGTATAAAATAAATATAAAATTAAAAGAAAATACTATTAAATTTCCAGCAACTTAAATTACAGTTTATCCATATTTAGATTGACGTGTATCTTAATTAATTAAAAATACTTTTCAATTGTAAACGGTTAAAACATATGTGAATTACTTATCACCCCAATCTGGTGCCAGAAATGAAAAATTTAAGCAGGAATTCATAACCAGGCCGCAAAGCGTCAATGAGATGTTAAGTTATTACATTTATTGTATAAGGCAAAATTCTAGACTGTTGCTATGGCGTAATTCATAGGAAGAGGTAACATAAATTATTAAATTAGACATTCCCTCACAAGAGAGAAGTAGACTTGTATTTTGTGCAAACACACAGATCTTTGCCAATATGGAGAGTGGGAAAAGCCTCCAAGCTCAAGATTACAAATAAATCTTCAACGAGTTGACGATGGATATCTGAAGCTTCAGGATATAAGTAATTAGTGCGCATGTGTGCGACTCTCCGATATTCCTCAATTGATACTTTCAGAATTTTATATTCGAAGAAAAATTATAAAATTCTTATACAACATCATGTAAATGTAGTGCAAAAGTTCAGAAGTGTACATAATACTACGTACATTAAAAGACTTTAGATTTAAATTTAAACCAATTCTCGGGAATTAAATAAATACCCTTTAATCAAATTTAAAATACTGCGTTATATTACACATTATGTTATATTAACTAACTTGTAATGATAGTGTATATGTGTTTTGTATGTGTTCGTGCAGGCTTTGTGCAACCCAACATACGGCGTATATTTTTCCGTATAACAATGATCGCTTGTTACTGTGCTTGATGTGATAAGAATTAAAATTGAAGCTTAATATTTTTAATACTAACCGTTATTTTACTACCCATTTAATGCGCTCGAAGTAACTAATAATATTTTTTTTAGTACTGGGCAATAAAAGAAATGCGGTATTAAAGAGGGCTTTCTCTAGGATTAAAGAACAAAACGGTGAGAGGATAGGCAAAGAAGGGTGGCTAATTTATAAGCTCCCTGAAGGACCATTAGCTATACTACTACGCTTTATACAGCCCAGAGTTTGCTGCAAAACAGTTCATTAAACTTTTATCCATTAAATATGTATAAATGGACAAGGCTTTTTGCAGTATTGTGTCACAAATAGATTTTTATTAATACGATAGGTAATGCTTGAGTAATTAATTATAAGGAAAATGTTATATAAATACATATGATTAAATTATAATTATTTTTAACGTAACAAGCTTCTCTAAGGATAGTGCGAGGTATATCCACTCAAGGACCACGCACTTCAGGTCAGTAGCTTAATCCGTTCTCGAAATATCCCCATGAAAGATAGGCAAAGCTATTGTTCAGTGTTTTTATTTATTTATTATTTATTTTAGTGTTCATGTTCAAGTCTGGAGATTCATTCAATCCAACCATACAAATAAATTTAATTCCGCAATAGGTAAAGACAGACTCCTCTTAGAATATTATATTCAATACAATTACAATATTTTGTACATTCTTATGTAACTCACTAATCTATATTAGAATGGTAATGAATAGTTGAGCACTTGGCGTTTCTTTTATAACAAAATTTAGAAGTATGGAATAATCCCTTTGTGATTTGTTCTTTATTTTCAGCAGAGTTTAGTGCTTGGTTATCAATCAACTTAATACACGAGATCGGGTTTTGATGAGTCAGTACATTTGTAATAATTTAAAGGTAATTATAAGAGAATTTATAATTTTACAACTGGTTTCTAATACAGCCTCACTTAAACCCCTGTAATCAACAAACGTTTCAATTTATAATGATATTCCGTTGCAAATTGTAATAGGTTTTTATCGCCTCTGAACTAAACAGTCTAATAACGTGTGTAGAATAAACTGAATCCTGTCACTAAAAATATTTATAAAAAAACTAAACATATCATTTATGTGAAAACTACTTCATAACCCCAAAACGCTTTAACTCAGTCACAACAAAACAATAATTTGAGAAAATTTGAGAACAGTTACATCATCTGTTACATTTAAAATAAATGCTCATATAATCAACAACACCTTTTAGCTGTAAGCCTAGTTACTTTGGTGGACAGTATTCGTTCAGAACATTTAGTTGTTACTTTGGTAGTTAAAAAAATATTTTGTGTAACAACTGCTGTTTGGTTTATATTTCGCTTTGGTCGCTAACATCCTTTATCTTATGTAAGTTGACATTGTTTCTGAGCAGCACTTTAGAGCAAATTATTGTTAAAACAAAGAAAAGTAAGAATAGGTAGATCAAGCCTATAATATATGAAGAGAAAAGTCTACATCATCATAAAACACGTTATATTAAAAGCTACCAACCGTCAGACACTGAAATAAGTGTCAAATCACCGTCAGGAAATAATATACATACGGAAAAATATTTCACGAAGGAATTGCACATAGGATCTATTAAAATGTTGCTTTTAAAACTTTTAATGACCAACCTTGGCAGGGATTGGGACTGCCTGTGCTTAAAACAGTTGCCTTGCATTCACCACTGTTACTAGAACCAACAGCAATGGCTGCAGTGACACTGTTATGCACACCCAGGTTAAACCATTACATGGTACTAGAGCTAGTCCTTGAGCAGTTCGTCACCCTTCTACCATGTAATACTCCCCTCCCTTATTAGGTTGACTAATTAAAATATGTAGGTTACGTCACGTGTGGTGCAATCTACCGCATACAATATGAACTTCCTCGACAAGAGAAAAATGTAGATCCGTAAATTCTCTTTGAGGCGTATTGAACTTTACACTTTAAATAATTTATAACAGAGTTTAAGGGATTTAGATTATATGTTTTTAAATTATTATTGTAGTTCGAGTAGATTTAGACAAGAAGAGTATTTTTAAATAACACACCGGTTGATATTAAAAGGAAATGTATTCTTTTCTCGGTTGCAATTTAAGTAATATAAATAGAGGTTACTCCATATGTTATTCGATTTGGCACTTGGAATTTCTTCACTGCTTCTACCAAATCACTCCTGTCCTCAGACGTGAGTGATGTATAAATTTTATTATAAATAAGTTTTATATAATAATAGGATTTAATATGATAAGAATATTACATTCCCTAAGTATAAAACGTTAAGACGAATGCTAAAAATTAGTCTTTTAATTAAAATTATGTTCAAAACGGTTAAACACAACGAAATAATATTGAAATAATCATGATTTTAGTTTCTACAGAAAATTTCTAAAAATGAAAATTATAGATTTATTAACCTCGTGGAATATTACTATTTGTTACATATTCTTAATAATTTACTACAATAGTTAGAAATATGTTGTGTCCATAAATAAAACACTTTAATCTATTAAATTCTTCCAAAAATAAAGGATCTACACAAAGATATTTGGTAGGATCAATCTAATATCCCTTTGTTTTGATTAAGCCTAGACCTGACAAAAGACCCTTTATTTTTCTTTTTGATGTGTTTGCATGTCAGATAAATACCCTGACAAATGCTATGTTAGGACAATATACTCACCCTGAAGCGAATGACAATGGGTCAGCACTGACTTCACAAAACCCTAGAAATATTAAACGAATTTATTAGATAACGGGTTTTACTGTTTATTTTACCCCCTCAAACGAGCCTTTCCGTTTGACCAATTTAACCAAGAATTATTATTGATTGTTTGAAAAAATGTATTACTTGTTTCATTTAAGCTATTTCCCATCAATATATAAAAATGCATAAATTTAAGTTGAAATTGTATATATATTTAATTACATTTAATAATATAAAATTGTATATAAAATACTAAAAATAAATAGTTATAAAATTATTATACGTATATAAATTTGTATGTAGAATATGATATTTTTACTCACAAAATTTTTTTGTATTTTTCAACTGTTTCCTTACTAATTTAGCCTAAGTTTATAATGAACGGATATAACAACTTTTTAAGGTAATATTGAAAACCTAGTTTGTGTGTAATATTTATTATATTTGTCGTATTAAATTTTAAACTAAACATGTTTAAAATTTTGTAAATATGGAAGAACTTTTCTTTGTGGATGAAACTTGTATGTAATATGAAAATATTTAGAAAAGCTTTATTTATATAAGTATTCTCATATCACTAAGCTTGCAGAGAAGCAAAAATCGGGTTGCCTCAGTGGAGGATTAACATTGTAACCCTTATCGTATTTTACTTTCTAGTTGTAACGGTCAGAATACAAGCAACCTAAATATATAAAATAATGTGACACATACAGTGGATTTTAACTGTTGTCGTTATACCTGATTAAATTTTAAGATAAAGACTAATAAAAGGACTTGAAAGCATTTCTTTGTAGTTTTACTGAGCTAATTATTAATTTTTCCATATAAATATCACCTAAACTTAAAATACCGTGCAAATTTTATTGTATGCAAATGACGGCAGATGATGTTTGAATTTTTTCAGCCGACACGTTTAGCAACCTAATAATATTTGGGTGAAGAACTATGAATTCTCTGTCACTGGAGAATGTCTTACCGATAAAACCATGATTAAATTTGCAATTTTTATTAGTATCTTTTGCTGTAATTATTTAAAACACTGTTAAGATATTTCAGCACTTGATGTTTCATAAATAATACAATTTAGAATATATAGTATAAATGATCGTCTATCTGTAATCTCTTCGTTGCTCGGCTAAAAATCAGATTAAAAAATTGGTTTCTCAATACGCATTAGGCCATCAATAAAATTTTGAATAAAGTTATTCACTAAAAAGTATTTGCGTATATACGTATATAAAGGTATATACAGTAAGTACCCGAATATTGGAATAAAATGTTCTTAAAAACTCCAGAGCAGGCACATACTGTACGTTAATATTAAAATAAAAATTACCCTTTGGTCTGAATAAAAAATGAATTTATAAATATTTATTAAATATTATAATAAGTACTCATAATGTATAATTTTTTCTAAATTCTCTCGCTGTTCATGATATATATTTTAAGCTGTTAATCACGTATTCAAAAATTATTTCTGTTTATTTACTTTTGTTAATTTTGATTGTTTGCTGTATTATTTTTATTACACCTTTTTCAAAACGGCAAATGCCAAAATATTAAATGAAATTTGTAAGGAAAAGTCATATTAATGTATATATATATAATATATATATATATATATATATATATATATATATTCATAAACTCATTGAATATGATGACATGTAAAATAATAATCAAAATCTCAGCAAGAATATAAATGGCATCTAGTGACAAAGATATGCTATGATGTATAGTAAATGTAGATCTCAAAAACATCTAAACCATGATATTGTTTGATCAATACATCATATATGAGTATTATCAATAGGGGTCAATATATCTCGTAACTGCCAGTGTGTAATGCCTAGTAGACTTTCTTTGTAACGTTTCGTTATCATTTTATTGTGTTCCACGAAAATTTCTCGCTTTGATATTGACGTGAATAGTATGTTTGGGAGATCCCTAATAAAGATCCGAGCAATTTTGAAATATAATCTAACAAGAAAAATTAAGGTATCAAACAGATTGTGCATTTTGGTATTTCATCTAGTAAGAGTCTGTAACAAAAACTTACTACTGTCCCATATTTTGTCACCACGACACTCCCCATTTACTATTCGCCTCTGGAAAGTTGTGAGTGGTTGGCTGTATCCTATTTTTAATATGCATTAATGATTTATTTTCTGTAATGTTGACAGGTCATTTAACGTCATTTACAGATAAAAAAAACTTCTCTTATCATAGTGATGTAATGGTTATCAGTTAGATTTGACATGAACCATGATTTAAAATGATTAAAGTGGTGGTTTCCAGAAAATAACTAAGCTCTAAGTCCTGAAAATACAGTTTTTGTAAATATTTATCACCGTAGAAACAATAGAGTTGGAACAAATATTTTGTTTTATCCTTATTTAAAATGTAACCTAGAGTGGAATAATAACTGTGTTACAATTTGTCTAGTGATAATATTAAATACATGGGTTTGTTTATTAAAAATAGAGGTTATTTGCAACTACACATTAATAATTTAAGGAATAATTAAAACAATATTCTAATCGTAACATATATCTTACGTGAGTATTGTATTTTAGATACTATAATATTAATATATTTTCACTTATACAAAGTAAGTGGGAATATGGGATGGTTGTGACGAGTTGCACTTATAATAATACTATTTGCCCTTTATAAAGATTATTCCTAGAAGAAACTGACTGATCGATCTTGGCCGTTGTTCTTAGGGCTCAATTTATGTTTTAATATATGGCAGTTTTCGTACCTTAAAGGTCAGAATGAACTATTATTTGAATTCTATGTTAGAGAATTGTTAAAGTTTACGCTGACTATTATTTAAAACTAGAATAATGTAAGTCTCTTTAAATTTTTGTTTACTAAGCTTGAGGGTCCTAGAAAGACTTAATGTAGCTTTCCAATTACAGTTTCAGGTCTTTTGATTGACATTTTTAAAACTTAGCAGAGAACCAGGTATAGCACTGGTGGCGAAATGGTTCAGGTAAGTTACAAAGTAACAAGATAACTAGCGTAATACATTTTCTAAATGAATTACGTACAAAATGATAAAAGTGTCGGTATCGGTGAGCAGAAAACTATTTACGAGAGTAAGCCTAGATATTTCCAAAATCAACTAAATAATGTAAATACATATTTAATAGTGGCAGGAATAAGACTGCTGCTAATGTAGTTAGCTTTACATCCAGAATAGGTAATGAATGAGTATTTTGAAAAGGCACACATAATAGTCATTTTTTATGTTTATACTATACTATCTTAATTTTACTATATTATATCTTTGAATTTTAAAAATGAAAGATATGTTTAAAGGTAAAATAATCGAGGTGGATTTGCAGCATTGATATCTTTTTATAGAGATAATCTGATTTACTACTCAACCACTGATCTCATTTAAGATTTTCTTCGGCCTGATACTCCTGATCAGTTAGAAATCTGACGATTACTTCCAGAAGTAGATTATTAGATGTGTTAATTTATAAATTTATATAAATTATATATATATATATATATATATATATATAATTTACGGTGCAAAAACTATCAGATTAAACCTCAACTTGTCAATTTATGATTTAGTGATAATAAATATGACTTTTTTATTTATTCTTGAAAACAATTAATAATCTCTACAACATTACCGATAGACCAATATGAAAAGCAACGATACTATGTGGCACATTACATATAATATGTAAATTGGTTTCAATTAAAAAAAAATCTCTTAATTGCTATGTTTTATGTGTGTGGGCATGACGATCGGTTTATAAACATTCCACTTGGTTGGCCCAGGTAAGGAATGTATATTTTAAAATGTATTATTTTATTTTATTTTCGCAATCAGGATACGCTTTAATTTACCCATAAGAACAATTTATTAAGTTTCGATATCTCTATGCCGAGGCCCATAAATTGATATATACCATAATTTAATTATGGCATCCGATAGATCTACACTGAGAAATCGTTTATGTTACTACTAATTACCATGACTTAAACACTGTAAATTTCAGAACTAATAAAGGAAGAATATACGCTACATTAAAAATATGATTAGACTTTCGGTAAGACCTTATACGTTACTGATTCCTATACAAACAACGACACGTCTATTAATTAATATATTATTAACATATTTTATAATCACAACGTGTTAGTGTTTTAATAGTAGTAGTTATAGTATCTCTGGTTTCATTATAGTAAGAGGATCGTTGTATATTGCGGGGAAATGTCTATTTAATTACATGTTTTAAGCGAGTACGATACAACGTATTCGGTCAGACATTAATTGGAGATCTACATAAACATTACTGACATCAATATCAAAATAAAAAAGTTTGAAAAAAGCTTTAAAGGAACAAAAATACTCGCTGCAGATCAACAGCGACGAGAAGACACATATATTCTGCTCACGTGGTTCTGAGATTTATTGATCCTTCAAAATACCTAAATATGATGGATGGCTTAAACACGATCACGGTTTACATGCTCCTGTGAGATCTAGACTTCTTAGTATAGAGGACTAGCATAAAGTTAATTAGTTACTGGGAGCACTGACAATTTGGAATTATACTTTAAATGTCACCAAACACATATTCTTAAAGTTTGGAAATAGTATGGTGCACATGATTATTTAATTAACTGAGCACGATGAAAATCACTCTATTTCGTACAGTCTTATATACATACTTATATATGTTTATACTAAACATGCACTCTATGTAACAAGTAATGCTAGATCTTAATGTAGCAATATTGCTAAACATGATGCGTACAGTGTGTAACCATTAACATGTACGAATTCTCATTTATTATCTGTCTATTTAACTAAATTCTTTATGCATAAGTTTGACCTGAGTATTGCATAACGTAATTTGTTTACATACAAATGATCACGTTCACTGTAACTCGTGCTTCCAGCGTGAACTGATTGTGTTCCGATCTCACGCAGATAATATCGTGATTGTTTTGTACTGATCGATAAAGTCATTTACAAAACATTTATAACTGTACGGCCTTATATAAAACATACCTTATTACTATACATAACTAAATCCATAGGCGAGGAAACAAATATAAACTTTTGGATTTAACAGTTTCAAGAATTTCGGCTAAACCTGTAGTACCTTAAGAATCCAGATTGTAGTTGACATCTGATGTAACTTGTACTAACTATAACACTTATTTAATTGTAAACTAATCACATATTAACGACTCAATAAGCTTCTACAACTAAATTTTGAAGATTTTCAATCCCACAATTAGTTTTCATGGAGACGACGACAGGTATTGTTAGGTAACATACGGTTTAACCTTAGATAAATCATAGTGATAATTGTATCTCAGAGTTCTGAAAACACTGTTACTTGGTTTATTTGGCTATTCACTCCGATTAATTCTAGATTTACTCAATTCTATACTAATATTTACTAATAGAAAAATAGGTAATGATACATCGAGTTGAATATTTCAAAACAACATAAAATAACAATCTTTTAATTGCACTTAAATGTAAGTTAACTCATACATAATCTTACTGAATTGAACCATACAAATGTACATGTCGTAAGTGCAGTAATAATGTATAAAATAAATTATGTATATAACTGGTCACAAGTGGGAAGGTCTGGAGCAGATTCTGGCAACAAACATTGCTTCTAATTTGGCGTATTAGTTCTTAACAAAGGGCTTTATTAAATTTGTATGCTTACAGTGTGGTTCTTTTCCCTATCTAATTTTGTGTTTTATAGTACAAGTGCTCAGATTATAATTTTTATATTTTGTTGTTATAACTCAGAGTCATTACGTGGGCGTTACATTTTTTTCCAATATTTTTTTTATTCTAAACTTATAAATCTTTTTAGCATCCAACAGGGCCTTATTGAAATCTTGTTATACGACTGTCAGTGCGTCTGTGCATGTTTTTTTCCACCTGTGCGATAACTATATATAGTAAGAGGGTGCTAGTGACTTTAAACTAGGTACATAAATTTGTTCGAGGAAGAAATTGAGTTTTAGATCATACGGTTAAAAGTTACCCGTCTGTCTGTAGGTTCCTCGTGGTCCAAGGAAGAACCTTATTTGTATTTAGGTTCAAAGGTCAAAGAGCCTATAGTCTCTTCGTCTGTCTGTCCGTCTTGGTAATAATATTTGACAGAAGGGTCAGAGAGACTTGCAATATAGACGTGGGTTTCTGTTAGGCCTTGGTATAACTCATTTACTTTTGGGGTAAAAACACTAGAGAATGTCCGCCCGTAACAATCTATTCAAAACCAACGGAACCTCCCCTTTTACGTTATTGTTGATCTTTATTTGTTAGACTTTCCATCATGACCGGAACCGAATTCGGTAAAGCTTTGGTTAATCTTGTTCACCAGGCCTACGCCACAAAATCCAGCCGGGTACTATTGTCGATTGGCGTTTGTATCAGTTTATGATATGGCAAAAGCTTAGCTCCCAAGAATCGAGTTCCTTGACTGGGTGAAGTACCTTAAAGATATGTTTTTTTAGTTCGCTAAACAACTATTACGATATCTAGTACGGCAGGTACATTATCGTGTCATACAAGGGAGATGTAACCTACGCCACATAACGTGTCGCGTAACTAATTTCGCTAAGGTTACATGCGACATTTAAAGTCTACAGAGAACTAAAAACACACAAAATGTTCATTCCTCAGCCCACGTAAGAGAAATTGTGTCATGTTACAGAATCCTGAATCTTGGACAGCAACGACGCAACATAAAAATATTTCCATTGTTGGCACGCAACATCATTGAGCAAATTGTAGAAACAAAGTTTCATGATAAAGGTCAAGTCTAAAAATCAGTTCATGTTCGAAATATTACGCGGATAGATTAATTTGACATAGAGACAGGAACAATTTGAGTTTAACTGAAGATTAAAGTTCAGTTTAATCCTATTAGAGCATTACAAAATAACAGTATTATGGAGAATTACGTTTGAATACCTATTAGAAGCATAAAGAGGCGTTTCGCATTTAAGAAATAATGAAATGTGCCTAATAGACTTAAGTACCATTAGTAGAGGCCAGACTGCAACACTTGAGGCATTGCATAGACGCAGAGGCCTTGTCTTCTAGAATATTGATCTGGACTGAAAGTACGAAAATATTAGCATTAATAATTTAAGGTTTTTATACTCTTGGCATTTGCGTGGATCTCAGTATTGCTGCTATCGTCTTGTCAGATACATCAGGCTGCTCCAATTACAGACACAGGGCGTAAAATGTTGATGTCAATCAAAGTGAACAATCATCACATCCCATATTCATTGTGATTAATCACATCATAATGTGATAAATGTAGATTTTAGCTTATACTGTAGTAAGTACAAATTGGGTTTATTGGGCTGTACATAACTCCACAGGAAGTGACAAAACTTTTATATTTTTTTTTAACTATTTAATATTTGACGAAAGGAAATTATCCTTTCACAACTAAAGATAAAATATGTATTCTTTCAAACGAAATGACCACTGATTTGGAACAGAAACATGTCACTCAGTTAGTATGTCAAAGTACAAAGCAGCTAAAGCGGGCCTTCGAAATATATTTGCTCGGAACTTTATTAGGGATCTCCCAAACATACTATTCACGTCAATATCAAAGCGAGAAATTTTCATGGAACACAATAAAATGATAACGAAACGTTACAAAGAAAGTCTACTAGGCATTACATATTGGCAGTTACGAGATATATTGACCCTTGATAATACTCATATATGATGTATTGCTCAAACAATATGTATAAAAATTTCATAAAATATCATGTTGATACGTTATTATTTAGAGCTGATAGGAAATCTCCTAAATGTACAAATTAAAAATAAATGTTTCATGTGAATTGATAAATAAAGCATTTTAGACCTTTTTAAATTAAGGAAATCTATCTTTCCAGATGTGAATTCAATTTAACAATATATTTTATAAAAGTTTCTGGAACCACCTTAACATATTTGGATTTTATTGTCTCAACTTTAAAGGAATTTAACATAAGATCATTTCACTAAAGTCGGTCGATTTTGTTAAATTACAGTTTATTGTTGTTTGCATGGAATTTTACTTCCTTGAGTTAATCTATGTTTTGGTAAATTCAATAATAATTTATGAGTGGGGTAAGTACAACATTTTAAAAGGCTGTTTTATGTATGAACCATACTAACATTTCGCCAAAGTCTAAAGACTCTCTTAAATTACAGTCCGAAGTTCTTTTCTTGGGATATAACTTCCTTGAATTAACCTACATTTCCACAAATTAAATAATAATTTAATAATTAGTTGAGTAAAGAATTTTCAAAGGTTTTTTTATATATATGAAAAGATGATTTTACTACATGAGAACGGTGTCGAATATTACATTTAATCACCAAAAAGATAGAACGCCTTTGGAAATTTTAAGGGTTTATCAGACGTTCCTGTTAACCCAAGATTTCTTAAATTTATACTATTTATGTAAACAATGTTTTCAGGTGAATGATATTACATCTAATATTTATTTGGTGCTGAACGATCCGTCAATAAATTAGTAGTTACCAGTGACGAAGCTAATCCATTTGCAATCAGATACATTAACTGATATTGCCTTCACTTAAGTTACCCAACTTACACTCAGCACAAACTGACCTCATCTGATCCCATCTCACACTAATCAACTGTTCCAGGTATTAACTGATATTGCCTTCACTTAAGTTACCCAACTTACACTCAGCACAAACTGATCTCAACTGATCCTATCTCACACTAATCAACTGTTCATGGTAACAGTTGCAGGGTAACGACCAATCACACGTCATCAGCTGATTTATTGTATCCTCGTGCCTGTAGTCTACATAGCTGACTTTTGTAACACACTTGTCCATTATCTTATTTAATAATAGTTTTTTGCTAACAACCGTAATATAATTCATCATAAGAAAATTATACACCATGGTAAAACTTAATAATTTAACTAATATTTACAGTTTCATAAGTATAGATTGCAATATGTCTTTGGCACATCACTAAAGTCCAGGAGTCTTGGAATTGACTAACATAAACATATGCCGAATATCTAATTGAATATCTGACAAAGGATTATTGATTACTTATTAATTAAAGTGGGGAAACACTATCAATTAGTTTTAAATACGATTCTTTTTTAATTGTGTTACCAGTTTTGTAGATTTAATACAAACATATCTGTGAAACTCGCTATCTTGATGGAATATGCAATATAACGTGAGCTAATAACTACCATGTTTGTAATCAGATCCAGATTGAAGTTGGTGCAAAGGCAGTAGCACATATCTTGGGTGAGTTTTTAAACAAATTATTTAATTAAACGTTTTAAAAAGGCGGAGATTCTCATTTACGAAAACTTTTTAAATACAATATGTTCCAATATATACCATTTATGTTTTGAGACCCCTTCAGATTTCGAGAATGAGCCCGTTCAAATTTTGGAGAAATAAATTTTATATCTGTACTAAAACCTAAGATCGCGAGTGACTTGCGATACAAATTCAAATTTTGAGTTATGACACTAAGTTATTTGGTAATTTTATATTTATAAATCTCAGCTTATAAACCATATAATGAATAATTTAAAATACACCAATATAACTACTTAATACACCTATAATAAGATATACAATTTTAGGCTATCGAATACTCAAGAGCTCCACACGTTAAAAATGCAGACATTAACTTAATTTGGAAATTGTGAAAAAATGACAAATTATATTCAAGCACCATTTTTATTATATGAAGTTAAAACTTTATTTTATAATATTATAGTGGGTGATACAAAATAATACAAAATATAATTATTATTAGGACGGAATGCGTTACATTTTAACTTAATTAGAAACAAAGTGTTACCTATGCTGTGGTATATTGTGTGCTATCTAGATTGTTCCTAGAATACGTTTAATCTAATAATATGGAAGGAAAGAGATTTAGCATAGTTGCTATTGCAATTTAAATTGCCGGATCCTCATGATTTATAATAGTTTGATACTCAAGAGAAACCCAAGATAACAATTAAAAAGCCTTGAATCTAAATCACTCCAATTTTACAATACAGTAAAAGCCCGCTAATTCGGCACTTTCGGGGATCGAAGTGTTCCGGATTATTGAAAATTCCGGATTACCGAGCGTCATATGAAAATGCCGGAAAATTCGGTTTTTTAGGCCACTAAAATCGTATCACACTAAAGTAAAAGGAGTGAAATCAAGTGATATTAACTCAGAAAAGCTGAAAACCCAGCCAAAATAAAATCACTCTTTAAAAATAGTGGCTGGGTTTTCAGTCCCAAAGAGATAATGTACAGTAGCTTGATTTTACTTTTTCTACTTTAACGATGATTAGCGGGCTAAAAAATCGTCGTCTAAGTTTCAGAGCGTGGCTTTTAAAAAAAATCACTCTTTACGTGTACATAATTAAAGAATTACTAAGGAGATAAATAAAATTAAACAAACATTAGTTTGAACACAAAATGAACATTTAATGCCTAGAAAAACATTTCTAAACTTAGGTTAACTTAGATGTAGGCTAACTAGTGCGTACATTATGTAATAAATATTATGGTAAACATAATTTTTGTGTACAGTATTTTATTTGAAAAAAGACCTAATGTCTGTTTTGTTTTTTTGTATCATGTTTCTTCTTTAAAAAGTCATTTCTCAGAACACATAAATTTACAAGCTCTGAAGCATTGTAGGAGCTGCTGCGTTCGGCAAATCGTATAAACGTGTCGATAGTGGCACTTGCTTCACTCCACGTAGGCACGGGTGTTGGATCATCATCTACTCCCTCTTCATCATCTGATTCGGACTCCACAGGATGAGGCTCTGACTGAGTTCCAAGTACACTTTTGATGAGCAGTTCATCCGTAATTTCTTCTTCAACTGGCTCGTCGCAATCAATGTGTATCTACTCCAATATTTCTTCTTGTGGCACTTTCCTTATTTCGTCCTTGGGAACTGTGGGCCACCAAGTCCAGTATTGCTTCATTGTCGACTGAAACAGCAATGTCCTCTTCTTGGTAGGCAGCTGGCCATAGTTTTCGCGCCAAGATTTCTGTAGAGTGGTGGGCTTGACCTTTTTCCATGCCAAGGCGATTCCGAAAATTGCATCTTTTGTGTTGAATTTTTTTCTGAAAATCAACCACCGTACACTCTGAGTTTATCAGGCCTTGAAGAAAGGACGCTCTGTAAAAACCATTTAAAGTTCTGAATCACTCCTTGATCCATTGGCTGAATCAAGGACGTGACATTTGCCGGGAGGTATGCAGTAAAAATATTTCCCGATATCAACTCAGACGCTGCAGGGTGAGC
The DNA here is from genome assembly GCF_021130785.1 of Homalodisca vitripennis. Lineage (NCBI taxonomy): Eukaryota > Metazoa > Arthropoda > Insecta > Hemiptera > Cicadellidae > Homalodisca > Homalodisca vitripennis. The sequence continues at coordinate 22,944 of NW_025776960.1, read as the reverse complement.
TCTGCAATTGTCTAGGATGAGCACAACCTTGCTGTCTTCAGGTAAGCCACGGTTTTTTCAGATTGTCTTTTACAGATGGGACGAAGTGGTGGGAAAAACCAATTTATAAATAACTCGGAGTTCATCCACGCATTGGATTGAGCATCGTATATTACGGGTAGGTGGGGTAATGCCTTTCAGAGGTCTTGGCTTTTTTGCTTTTCCGATGACGAAAGGCGTCAACATGTGCTCCCCTGAGGCATTGCCACAGAGCAAAATTGTCAAATGGTCTTTGTTTTTTTTAAAGCCTTTGGCACATTTCTCATCCCCTGCTGCCAAAGTCGAATTAGGCAAACAACGCCAAAGTAGGCCAGTTTCATCAGCGTTGTAAATCCGGCATGCTGACAAATCGTAGTCTTCAAGTAGATTTTCAACTTCAGCTTTATATTCTTCAGCCGCATTTTGGTCGGCTGATCGGAGCTCTCCAGCTCCATCAAGCTTCCGTATTCCGTGTCGATTTTTAAATCGGTGCAGCCAACCATCAGAAAAGGCACATTCTTTCTCATCTATTTTTAATTCCTCACGGAAACTGTTTAGCTTTTTCCATGATCATGGGCCCAGTCACAGGCTTCCCTTCAGACCGCTTAGCGCTAAAACCATTTGAATAAAATTTCGTCAAGGTCGTCAAGTTTTAGGTTTTTTTTAAAGTTTGTCGAGACTGCATGTCTTTGACATTTGTAGTTTGAGACTTAAATTTAAGTAACTTTTTCTTTATTCTTCTTGATGTCATACATTGTTGATGAACCAATGTTGAATTCTTCCATTAGCTTCATTCTACTCTCACCTTTTTCTACACGTCTTATAATTTCTAGCTTTTGTTCAATGGTAAGTGTGACATGCTTACGTTTATTTCCAACTTTGCTGGTGGATGAGCTGGGCTTGGAAAACATAGGGCACAACTTTGAGAAAGTTAAAACACAATATGAAACGAGCACAACACTCACGACTGCACTCGAGTACGAACTGACAGTGACTGAGACTGAGGCAGACGCTAGACGCTAAAACAAACACGTAAGACTGGCCTACATTTTCACAATAGACTGGCCTACTGGCCGACAGTACAACCGATATACTTGCTGCCAATAACTTTCCCTGTGTAAATGGAAATTGGTGGAAAGTGACGTATTGTCAAGTACTGGCCGCCAGTAACTTGCTGTTTCTACTTTCCCCGTCCTTAAGCCACTTAACGGCGGAAAACTCGGCAAGTGGCCCTGAAACCCCCTCCTCACACAACAGCTGCTGCGTCACATACGATCCCTTCCGACTGAACACGAACCTTTCCGAGCGCTCTTGCGAACTGTACGTTTCACAGTGCGGTTAAAATATCTCATTTACGCGCGATTTTTTTAAAGACGGTTCCGGATTAATGAAAGTGCCAACCATTGGATGCCGGATTAGCGGGCTTTTACTGTACTATCTTCTGTACTAAGTTAATAGAGAATGAGAAAAACCAAACAGGTTATTTAATTATAAGTGAATTATGAAAGATTATGCGGCTCATTTATGGTAGTAAGTCACATTTATATTACAATTTAACTACCCAATTTATTACTACACTCATTAGTAATATTATACTAAGATTAAGAACTATTCTCATGTAAACTATACTAAACCAATTAATATAAGTGTGCCATTCTGAAACAACAATTTTAACCAAATTATTTTAAATATTTTAAGTAGAACAATACATTACCTAGTGTATTATGTTGTGTGTGTATTAGTATAAGTGGGGCGACTTCCTGCCGCATTGGCCGCATCACCCTGTAACAATAAAAAAAGACAGCATGTTTTACTGTATAATGAAAAACCATAGAGTTCCCAACACCAATATAATCACAGAAATATACCTTCATTAAACAAATATTGTTAGTATTAAGTATATTCATGGAACAAATATGTAAATTTAAGTCTAATATTAGCAGATAAATTTAGTTACCTAATATGTTGTGTAGTGGAGAATTTTTGTTCTAGTTAAATGCAGTTCTACACGCACGCACACTTTCACACTTTCCCATTCAATCATCATTCATACTTTGTGTGTTTTGCAACACACGTGGAGTAGTGTTACGTCATAATGTCCAAGAGAGGACATCAAGCCCACGCAGGACCGAAGCTACCTGAAAATAATCAGAACAAAACTCTCGAATCACAAATATGACATCAATTAGTAGGCTGATTTATATTTAATACCTTACAAAAGAGTGTAATAACAGTTTTGAGATTTGACTAAAACTGTAGTTTCAGAATGGCATTACATAAATGGTATAAACCTGAAATGTCCCAAATACTTACGGTACTGTGTCATCTCGCATTGAGGATAAGTAATATACCACGCTGAAACATGATTTCATATTAATAATCAAAACATAATGAGTCAATTATGAAACTAATACTTGATATATATATATATATATATATATATATATATATATATATATATATATATATATATATATATATAAAATACAGTAGTGGTGTACAGTGAATATATATATTTATAAGTTTCGGGAGCCAAGTTGTCTAAGACGTTGAACTTTGGATCTAAGCTAGAAATAGTATATGATATATTATTTCAAACTAAGTGGGATTAAGGTTTCTTCAAATGTCTAATGAAAGTATCATTTAAAGAAAAAACAATCCGTTATAGTTTGATAAAACGTCGTGGCTATTCTAATTACCAGTGACATGTTTACGCAAGTAATATTTTTCAATGTAGATTGCCTTGATGGAGAAACTACAAATCATGATGTTAAAAAGAAAAGTGAGGTCACTAACACACTGAGGCAAGAAATGACTGACGTCAAGGAAGACCGACATGAGTACCTTAATCGCCAGTCCGACTCGCGGTCGAGTCCTTATTTGCGCTCCAGCAGCCGAAATCGAAATGACGTGTGCTGGTGTCACTGGAGGTTCGGGACCAAGCCAGAAAATGCACTATTCCCTGTCAGGACGCTCCCAGACCTCGGAAAACGAGCAATCCGACACCAATGTCAATCCAACGTCTCTTTATCACGGACAGAGTGAAGAAACAAAAATGTAAAATGTTTGTAGTCATTGGAGTAAACGTTTGTCCATTCAAAATTCTGCTTTAGTGGGGAAGGGCGAAATCTGAGAGATTTTGCAGGGAATATTTCCGCCATCACTTAAAGTCTCATTTACAAAAGACGAAAATAATCAGGTGCTGTTCTTGATCTGTGATGTACGAAAAGAAAAAGAATAAAAACTGTGTATTACTGTAATATCGACTCGCAATTTGTAATATGAGCTGTCGTAATGTATAGTGAATGGCATTGCGAACTGCTTATAAATAAGATAATTATTATAACAAATTTTTGGCTAGGAAATAAAGTTTATGTAGTTGTTACAATTACAAATATTTTTTTCACATGAAAAGTTAAACAAAAAATGTACAAGTATTTGAAAAAATATGAAAAAATATTTATTTTTTATTAGTTTATTTTATATTAAGATAATTATGAAAGCTGTTATATATAGGGTATACTTTTATAACTAAGCATGGAGAGAAGCAGTAATAAGCCTGCTACTGTAGGGAGGTAACAATGTAATGCTTAGATCAAAATTACAATGTAACTCAAATTACTTTCTATGAGTAACGCGCTGAGTTAAAAAATACCAATATGATTTTATAATCAAGACATATAAAGTGCTGTATTCGTTGTTTTAGTTATATTTGTTTAAACTCTTCTCAACGTTGTACCTGTATGTACACGCCACCAACGTTATATAAAGCATTTATTTGTACTTTCACTTCGGTAATTTTTAGAAACTCTACATACATGTACGTAATATGATGTACTCATACAACGTTCACTGTATGCTCCGCAACAGACACTGTTGGAATTATTGACAATAGGCAAGGCTTGTGACGTAATGCTAATTGCGTGCTAAGCTATGTCTGCCATTTTTTTTGTTTAAAAAAAAACACTGTGGAGAAAGTCTTGGTGATGAAATACTTGGTTGAGTGCAATATTTTTTACATTTTTTGTACCTCACTAAGAGATGTTAGAACGGTAATTAATATTTGAGTTTCTTCTATAAAATAATTTAGAAGTATGGATTAAACGACTAAGTAAAACTATTCCTAATATTTAAACATAATATTGAACTCAAACGGCTTCTCTAAGGATAGAACGAGGTATATCCAGTCAAGGACACGCACTTCAAGTCAGTAGTTTAATTTGTTATCGATATATCCTCCTGATTGATAGGAAAAGCTATTATTCAGTTAATTAAAATTCCAGTTTCATATGAGTTCATGTTTAGTTCAGTGTTAGTGTTCAAGTCAAGAAACCATTTGATCTAACCAGGTTACCTTAATATATTTCATATAAAGGGAGACTCACCTTAGTATACTACTTTAAGAATCTAAAAAACTACTTTTAGATTTGTTCTCTATTTTGAACTCAGTAAAATGTCTGATTATCAAAAGACATAATAAGCGAGATTACGTTTTAATAAGTCAGCACGTTTAAAATAAAATAAATTGAAACGTGAGAAAAGTTATAATTACCAGTGATTTTTAGTACGGCCTCACTTCAATTCCTCTAAAGAACAAAGGTTTCTATTTATTACCTTATTCCGTTGCAAACGATTTAAAGTTTTTTATTGTCTCTGAAGTAATGCGTCATATAACGTGTGTATAGTCCACTGGATCTTGAGACTACGAATATTTATAAGAAAACTAAGCATATATTTTAAGTGAAAACTATATCGTAGCCTCAAAACACATAAACCCCACATAAAAAACTATTATTTAAGAATATTCCAAAACAATAAAATAATCTGTTACATTAAAAAAAATACTGTAACATGTAATCCATAACACGTTTTTTATGTAAGTCCAGTCACTTAGGTAGACATATTCTTTGTTCAGCACATTTAGATGTTACTTTGGTACTTAAAAACTATTTTGTGAAACAACTAATGTTTGGTTTTGATTTTGCTTTGGTCAGTTGCATCCCTTGTCTTTTATAAGTTGACATTGTTTATGCTCATCAGTTTTAAAGCAAATTACTGTCAAAGCAAAGACAAAGTCAGAATAAGTAAACCAAACCTGAAAGATACGCAACATAAAGACTACAACACCATAAAAAACGATACATTGAAAAACAATGAATCGTCAGAAACAGAAATAAATTTCAAATCACAATCAGATAATAATATGAATAATATGCAGACGGAAAATACGTCACGAAGGAAATGTATATGAGATGGAACTTTCCGATTTATATAGAGAAGAGAATCTCAAATAAAAGTATTAAAATTTTAATTTAAGAATTTGAAATGACCAACCTTGTCAGGGATTGGGACTGCCTGTGCTTAAAACAGTTGCCGTGCATTAATTACTGTTACTAGAACCAACAGTAATGGCTGCAGTGAAACTGTTATGCACACCCAGGTTAGAACATTACATGGTGCTAGGGCCAGTCCTTGAGCAGGTAGTCGCCCGTCTAACATGTAATACTCCCCTCCCTTATTAGGTTGGTTATTTGAGGTATTTATGTCACGTCACGTGTGCTGCCATCTACCGCAGACAATATGCACTTCCTCAACAAGAGAAGAATGTAGATCCATAAATTCTCACTAAAACGTATTGAACTTTACAGTGTAAATACTTGATAGCAGCGTTTAATGTTTTCAGCTTATATAATATTTAATTATAATTGAAGCCTGAGTAGATATAGACAAGTAAAGAGTACTTTATATGACAAACCGGTTGATATTAAAACGCAATTTATTCACGTCGCGGTTGAAATTTAAGTTATATAAATATAGAGCATACTCCATATGTTGATAAATTTCGCTTTCTGTAACTTCTCGATTTCCACCCAATCTTTCAAGTGCACAATGTGCTTACTTGAGAGATGTATTAATATTAATTATTATAGATACGTTTGAATTATTACTAGTATTTCAATTAATAAGAATTCCACGTTTCCAGATATAAAACGATAAGACCAGTGCTAAATATAGTCCTATATAGACATTCTCATACAGATTACATTCACAACGGTTAAAGTCGACTAATTATTAAAACCATTATAGATTTAGTTTCTATGTGAACTTTAGAACAATTAAATTCATGGATATATTAACCACATATAATCGTTAATTTTATTAAATATTCATAATAATATCCTCCGTTAATAATTTCCGTCCTGTTCTCACTGACACTGTGTTGGAAGTTAGCCCACGACCACAGGTAGTGAGGCTACTACCGTTACCAACACCCTGGAAGTCTTTATGGAGAAACACTTTGAGGCAATAAATTGATGAAGCCAAAGGAGACGGAACGAAGTCCACCTCGTAATTGAATATTTATATGGGATGCAGCAGTGGAAAACGAAAATTGTGTGTGCTGATATCACAGGAGATTTGGAAACTAAACCGGTAAATGTACCAATTCCGGTCAGTACGCCACCAAAGCCTACGGAAAAAGCCGGGGATTACTTTAAGCGGGAAGTGATCACGCACTAATGTAATTCCATCGTTTCTTTCTCACGGACAGATTGAAGAACACCATATTCTTAGGGACGCTGGAGCAAATGTACATTTATCCCAAATCTCTGCTACAGAGGAGAAGGTTGAGGAAAAGCTCTGAGCGTTTTGGAGCGAATAACACTTGCATTCCTCCTACGGTTTGTTGACGTTGAATATATATTTCTGTCTCAGACTACCCTTTATGTGACTTTTAATGAAAGCTGTAGTAGCCAAAACCCATTGTTGATTAGCAAACTTCTGTTCCACTATGATCGACTAGTAGACACTCTTTGGTTGAAAAACAAGCTCGATTTTGACAAGTGGCATGAGATATTGTTAACGCTTGTAAGTTTTGTACATTTAGATTACATCCAAATAATAATAATAATGGACTAACATTAATGGTTTTAACCTTAAACATCTAGTACAGCTCTTACAAACATTGACTAGTTGAATGAGATAATACGGATGCGACTTAGGATTACCTACGAGTGTTCATATAAAGCTTATAAATGACACAATCAATCTGAGTTTACTGGTTCACCTGAACGAAATCGATTGCCAATCACGCTAATTTTAGTGGAATAAAAACGACATAGCATCGAACGAGATACAAAATATAAAAACTGAAATCTTTCCTTAAAATTATTTCGGGCTCTTTATACTTTATACTGACATTTAGATAATATTTTAATCACTGTCAGGATATTAAAAGGGAAATAAAATCGTTAGTTACAATATCTAAATATAATTAAAAATATAATTACTAGACTGGGTGTCATATTTAGTGTGTAATGCCTAAAAAATATAAATTCAGAAAAAAATGTATTATTTCATATTCTTAACCAAATTTATTTTTTTCTAAGAATAACTTTCCTATAAATTTCAAAAACCAAGTTACGTATATGAACTAAAACAATTGGATCTAGATTACTGGACAAACACAAATTAAAAAAGAAACAAGTAAAGAAATACTTTTCAATATAATATCATAAGGGAGAAATCTTCTTGAAAGAAAACAGAAATCAATTGTCAACTTCGCAACTTTTAGTGGAATCAAAATGACACAGCATTAAAAGGGATACAAAATAAAAACTGGAATCTTTCCTTAAATATTTTCCGGGCTCTTTATACTTAATACTGACATTTAGGTAATATTTTAATCACTGTCAGGATATTAAAAGGGAGAGAGAATCGTTAGTTACAATATCTACATATAATTAAAAATATAATTACTTGACCGGGTGTCATATTTAGTGTGTAATGCATTAAAAGGTTTTATTAGAAGAAAAATTTATTATTTCATATTCTTAACCGCATTGATACTTTTCAATGTCGACCACCACTATATCTCGCAAAACTGACGATTTTTTTTCTAAGATGAACTTTCCCATAAATTTAAAAAACCAAGTTAAGTATATGAACTATAACAATAGGATCCAGATTACTGGACGTACATAGCTTAAAAAGAAACAAGTAAAGAAATACTTTTCAAAATAATATCATAAGGGAGAAATCTTAGAACAGGTTTTGGCAACAACCAATGGTGGCGCCAATTTAACAGTTAAATACGTTTATTATTACATTTGTAAACTCGAAACGTTTTTCTTTTCCTTTGCGTGTGTCTAAGAAGTGTGTATAGTAATACACACTTTCGTTCAGTCTAAAAAACCAAAATTAAGTACGTCTGAGAGAACATACACTTAAATGTTGATTGTGAACAATGCAAAACAATCGTGTGTATAACTTCATTGAAGAGTGATTAGTTGTTTTTAATTTATGCAAATATTCAATTAACTGTACTGTCTCAGCGGTAGTGAAAATAATGGACATGCATGTGGCGTAGGGGCCGGAGTCCATACAGTTATTTAAACAGCAATATATACTGTAATATAAGTAGTTTATAGTACTTCTGCTGGTTTACAGGTAAATAAGTCAAAGTCATGAGTTTCCATAATCCAAACTCAAGGCTTAATTGTTTAACACCAATATACAGACAATATATACATCCGTTCAAACAAGGCAACATCTACGTGAATCGTATACATTGATAAACGTGATATTTTGACTTATCTATTTGAAGAATATTCCAGTCAAAGCGACACAGGCTCAGTCGTGGTGTTGGGGTCATATGGCGGAAGAAGGCTGAATGTGAACTCTGCTAACTTTGTCCGTGTGAATTCGAAGCAAAACCATTCAAAATGCCACTATACTAATTGTTTCAAAAGTGTTAGGTTTTAAAATGTTGTTTTCATAGTAACAAGGAATAATTATTGTTTGTTAATAAATAGAATTATCGTAAGGCTTAGGTTAAATTTATATAAATAATTAAGAAGAACAATACATAACTTTACACCAGGATGTTAAATGTTAAAGGTACATTTAAATAACCCTACTCAGTGTAAATATAAAACATCACTTACCTATGCATGGGCCATTAAGGAAATAAAAAAAAAAAATACTTTGTTTCGTTTTACGATAGTTTTGTACGTAGTCTGAGAAATAAGCTGTTTCTCTATACATATGCCGTAGAAATAATTAATTTTGCATTAAAAAACATTCTGAATAAATGGCAGACGTTACAAATATCTAATTGTTTCCTTAAGATACAGAAGGCGTCTTATTGTCATAACAGTTTCTACTGGCTTGAATTCTATGTGGTTAAAATAAATATAAGAAACCTTAAATCACTACTAAATGAATGTTATATGCTTTGAAGATCTAAATTTTTTTAAGGTTTGACATGATAAAATACTTGATTTAACAGTAACATAGGTTTTTGAATCCCTACATTACGTCTTGCGATATACACACACACACATATATATATATATATATATATATATATATATATATATATATATATATATATATATATATATAAGAAAATTTTTAGTGGATTGCTGATATAAACCTCTTAAAACAGGTTTAAACAGATAAGATAAACTTAATTACAAACAAACGGCCATGATATAAATCTGATATAATTTAATAATCAAATATTACAAGTGTCCGAGTGTCCGCATGGATGTAGATTCCTGGGTCTTAGAGCTAACACAGCTTCTGACTGTCACTTTTAATCAGTACTGTACATTTGAATCTATAAATCTTTAATTATCATTTCCCTTTATATGCTCATATGCCTTTAATATATTCATGTATGGAGGAAGAATAATTTACATCGAGTGTCGCACTCACAATAATGACTTGATACGATATTTCAATAAACAAAGACAATTATTTTTCATTTTATCGAACTACGTTGTCAACGAACAATTATTATTATTATCCTTTTCTTGATAAAGAACAATGTAAACAATTTATAACTTCTTTCATCAACTATACTGTATAATTGCGACAAAACCGATATAACGGAGTATTAAAGGATCCGACAGAACATCAATCTGAAGTTACCTCAAGGTGTTCAGCCTTGAACCAAAAGCGAACTAAATACAAGTTGTCAAGTTTCTATGAGCCTCCTATCAAAATGTATCACACAGACAGACAGACAAGTATACAGACGGACTGCTATCCGACACCAAAAAATAGGACCAAGTTGTACCAAGTTTCAATCCAGCTTTGTACAGGTATAATCAGTTATTGGACAGAAGCACGGGTGGACGGACTACAATGCGATTTAAATAAGGTCCTTTCCGTTCTTTAATAATGCACATGCTAGAAGGTTCATTATTTATACTGCTGTCTAATATCCGAATACATTTAATTTTATCCCACAATTGGCATTATCACCACTGTTGATTGGGACTAGTGTTTTAAGAAATATGCGATTTGCTTAAGCTAGACAGGCCTGAAACATAATAATTTATTTAAAGGGCATTTCAGTATGCGATGTTTTAAGAAATGCGACAAATTTTTAATTTAAGTACCCATAGAGTATTTATAGATTTTATTGATTAAGAATGGAAACTGAAAATAAAATTGTGTTTCATATTAAAATATCCTTTCTGGCACTAAAGGTTTATTCAGATAATTTATTATGTCCTTATCACTGACATATGTATTTAGAAATATTTGCAAGTCAATATTTGTAAAACGTATCACTCATTTTATATATATATATATATATATATATATATATATATATATATATATATATATATATACGTACATATATATATAAATTTATAGCAGAGTTAGAATATAAGCCCATTACAGAAAGTTCTATTTAAAAAATAGATAATGCATTGCCAGTAGTGTACCGGAATTTCATCACATAAATAATTTTATCAATGAGGACATGTTTGTTCTATTTTCAGAAGAAGTGAAATTAGATCCCACGCGGGAAATAGTTATTGGCAAAAGTTAAACGAATTCCAGCCTGTCCAAGTTGGTATTTCTTACAAAATCCATCCTTTGACTCTAATTTCTATATAATAATGTTATGTAGTAAAATAGTGTGTTCCAAACACAGTAAAACATTACGAAACATCGGTTATACTATGCTTGCTCGACCATATTGTTATTTAAATAGAAATTTTCATTTTTACTAGTTAGCAAGTAACTCTCGTAATTATTTGTGATTGTTAAACTTTTTTTAATATCCTGGAAGATATGTCTGGAAGAAAATTTATATGAGATCTATTATAAAGTTACCCATTAACTGACCAACTGGGGCTAACTCTGCTTAAAACAGTTGCCGTGCTTTCACCACTATTACTATAACCAACAGCAATAGCTGCAGTGAAACTGCTATGCGCAGCTAGGTTAGACCATTCCATGGTACTAGGGCCAGTCCTTGGGCAGGTCGTCGCCCTTTTACCATGTAATACTCCCCTCCCTTATTAGGTTGGAGAAAGAATCTTATTTTACGTCACGTCTGCTGCAATCTATCGCAGACTATATGCATCTACCACGGCAAGTGGATAATGTAGACCCGTAAATTCTCACTGTGACATATTGAACTTTGAAGTAGAAATACTCGTACTATATAACAGGGTTTGGGTTTTCAGATTATATATTTATAAATTAACATTGTAGTCCGAGCAGACTTGGACAAGAAGAGTATTTTTACAATAAGAAACTCTAGAGATATTAAGATATCCTATTTGATTCTCGGTTGCCATTTAAATAATATAAGTTAATGATATAAGGTTTTTTCATATGTTTTTTGAGTTAAAGTAATGTTTTTTAAGAATAATTCTACTAAATCTTTTAAGTGCACAATGTGCTGACTTGGGAGATATATTGATATTACTATAGATAATGTAATGCTAAAATTAGGATCGTGACAGGATAAGACTTCTACATTACAGTATACACAACGTTAAAAACAATGTTAAACAATTCATTCACCTTTAAAAAAAATATTAATAAAGTCTACAACCATTTGACTCGTGAAAAAGTTCAATAATTATAAATTTATATCTTCCAGAACTGTATCAATTCCAATTAGTAATTTATTAACGTCATTTTTATATTTAATATCGTTTAGTAATATTGAAATTTTAACTTAGCTGTAATGTTAACCTCTTGTCTTGATCAGTAAAATAAAATATTTATTTAGGTTTTAAAATATATAAAGGATGATCTCATTGTGAATAAAACCAGTATTTAATATGATTGGCCAACTGTGAAATTATTTATTTATATGAAGTATACTGATATCGACACAAGGTTAGTGTATATCCAAACAAAATCTCCAGATAACCAAGTTGATAATTATTTCATATATTCTAAAGGTAGATGTTTCATTGATGCATTTATTACCAAACATTTTCTTATTTTTGTTTACGTTCCTCATACACTTGGAATACTGACTATCACAGTTTTTAACATCATAAAAAATCGTAGTAATTACAATGCTTGTGCTCTAGGAGGGATGGTAATGCATCATTTTAAAGTTAAACCTTGCTGCATGAGAAAGGGTAAAACAGTAAGCAAGGTAGAAGTGGCTGTTAAATAGGATTGATAATTTCATTTCATTTCATAAATAAATAAATAAATAAATATATATATGTACGCTATATTCACTTTTATTTACACTAACTTATATTATCCGATTAATATATATAACTAATTTGGCATTCAGATTGTTATTGACCATAAAATGAAATTAAGTTATACGTTAAAATATCCTACCCGGCGCGAAAGTTAGAGAGAGAAGCCTTAAGAACTGCTTCAGGTGTGTGTGTTACTGCCAAGTGGAAATGATATTAAATAAACTTATAAACTTTTGATTTCGTTTGGTACACACATTACTGCATTAATAGAACATGTACATGTTACGGTAAGTTGTAAGAGAAATAAATAGTTGTTGGCGGGCCGGGTAACATTTCACGTCCAGAGCCGAAATTTTCATGAAAAAATCCAATAATAAATTAGAACTTGTTTTTTTTATTTCTACAGCAGAAATATAGTTAGCACAGTAGATATTTGTTAACAAAAATTAGTGACCAAGCCAAGCAACATTTATTACTTATGAAAAATTTCCAGAAATCTCCCGAAAAAAAAAATGTAACGAAAGAAATGTTTATGAATCTATTAAAATGGTATATTTTATAAATAATAAACGACATACCTTGGCAGGGATTGGGACTTCCTGTGCTTAAAGCAGTTGCCGAGCATTCACCACTGTTTCTAGAACCAACAGCAATGGCGGCAGTAAAACTGTTATGCGCACCCAGGTTAGAGGTATTAGGGCTAGTCCGAAAACAACCAATCGTCAGACTCAGAAATTAATGTCAAATCACCGTCAGGTAAAAATTTACTGACTGAAAATATGTAAGGAAGGAAATGTATATGAGATCTATTAAAATGTCACTATAAAAACATCTAATGACCAACCTTGGCAGGGATTGGGACTGCCTGTGCTTAAAGCAGTAGCCGTGCATTCATCACTGTTACTAGAACCAACAGCAATGGCTGTAGTCACACTGTTATACTCACCCAGGTTAGAGCATTCCATGGTACTAGGGCTAGTCCTTGGGCAGGTCGTCACCCTTCTACCATGTAATACTCCCCTCCCTTATTGGGTTGGTTAGTTGAGATATTTAGGTTACGTCACGTGTGCTGCAATCTACCGCAGACAATATGCACTTCCTCAACAAGAGAATAATGTAGATATGTAAATTCTCACTGAGACGTGGTGAACTTTACAGTATAATTACTTGGTTATACAGTTTAATGTTTCAGATTATTATATAATTATTAAGTATTATTGAAGTCTGAGTAAATTTAAACAAGAAAATAGTATTTTATGTAAAAAAGCGGTTGATATTAAAATTCAATTTATTCTATTCTCGATTGCAATTTAAGTAATATTAATATAGTGCTTACCCCATATAAAATGTTGTTACGGTTAACGTCGAATTTGGTACCAATTACACCCAATCTTTCAAGTGCACAATGTGCTGACTTGAGAGATGTATCAATATTATTTATATATATTTAAATTAAATTAATATTAGGATATGAAATGATAAGAATTCCATATAAATGATACGAATAAGATTAAAACCATAAGACCTGTGCTAAACATTGAACTACAACGGACAAGTTTACAATTACAAGCGAGTTGATATTGAAACCATTGTGAATTTTGTTTTTGTAAAAACTTTCTAACAATGGAATTCATAGATTTATGAACCTTATGGAATCTTTCCTTTTATTCAATATTCTTAATAATATCCTCTATTAATAATTTCCATCCTGTTCTCACTGATACTGTGTTGGAAGTTAGCCACGGCCACAGATAGCGGAGGGTACGACCATTACCAACGTCCTGGTGATGTCAAAGGGGACGATACCAGTACCAACTCGTAATTGAATATTTATTTGAGTCCCAGCAGTTGAAAACGAAATTAAATGTGCTGATATCACAGGAGATTTGGAAACTAAACCGGTAAATGTACCAAACCTTGTCAGTACGCCATCAAAGCCTAGGGAAAAGGCCGGGGATCAGAGGAAAGTGATCTCGCACTAATGTAATTCCGACGTTTCTTTATCAAGGACAGATGTATGAACACCGTTTTCTTAGGGATACTGGAGCAAATGTACACTTATCCCCAATATCTGCTTTAAAGGAGAAGGATAAGGAAAAGCTGTGGACGCTTTGCAGCGAATAACACATGCATTCCTCCTGGGTTTTGGTGACGTTGAATACATATTTCCGACTCAAAACTACCCTTTATGTGGAGTTTAATAGGTAGCTGAATTAGCCAAAACTCATTATTGATTTCTAAACTTCTGTCCACTACGATCACCTAGTGGACGCCCGATGACACTCTTAGGTTGACCAAACAACCTCGCTTCTGGAAAGTGGCATGAGATAATGTTAACGCTTGTAAATTTTGTATATTTATATTTAATCCAACAGTAATGCTTTTTAACATAAACATCTAGTACAGCTATAACAACATTGTCTAGTTGAATGAGATAATACAGTTAGAACGCTCTCATACTTTTTCCAGGCTCTTTATACTGACTTTTATTTAATATTTTAATTACTGTCAGAATATTAAAAGGGAGAGAAAATCGTCAGTTAAAATGTCTACATATAATTAAAAATATATTTAGTTATCTGATGGTCATCCTTGGTGTGTAAAGCGTAAGAAATATAATTTCAGTAAAAAATAATTAATTAATATTTTTTTAACCCTATTGATATATTTCAATGTCGACCACCACGACAACTTATGATTTTTTTTAACTTTCAAAAAAATCGAAGAACATGGTTGAGTATTTGATCAGTAACTATTACGAATACTGAAAGTTACACTACTTAAAACAAAAAAACAAGTGAAAGAAATACTTTTCAAAGTGAATAGCATAAGGAAGAAATTTTATAACATATAATGGCAAAAAGCAATGGTGGCGCCAATGTAACAGTTAAATACGTTTATTATTAGATTTGTAAACTCGCAACGTTTTTTCTTTCCTTTGCGTGTGTCCATGATATACTATAAAACAGTTTCGTTCAGTATACAAAGCCAAAATTTAAGTACGTCTGAGGAAATACACTTAAAAGTTTATTGTGAACAATGCAAATCA
Organism: Homalodisca vitripennis; assembly: GCF_021130785.1. NCBI lineage: Eukaryota > Metazoa > Arthropoda > Insecta > Hemiptera > Cicadellidae > Homalodisca > Homalodisca vitripennis. Next base: position 7,395 of record NW_025776960.1, on the reverse strand, counting down.
CTCGCGTGTATAACTTCATGTAGAAGTGAAAAGGTTTTTAATTTTTGCAAATATTTAATCAACTTTGCTGCCTCAGCGGTAGTGATAATAATGGACATGTATATGACGTAGTGGCTGCCTATACAGTAATTATATATAGCAAAATATACAGTAAAAAATAAGTAGGTTATAGTACTTCTGCTGTTTCTACTGGTAAATAAGTCAGTCATGAGTTGCTACAATCTAAACTCAAGGATTAATTGTTAAAACTAATACTCAGACTACATAATATATAGCCATACAAACAAGATAAATCTTCGTGAATTGGTATTCAGTGAAAATTGTGTTGTTTTGACTTATCTATTTGAAGAATATTCCACTCAAAACGACAGAGGTTCAGCCGTGGTGTTCGGGTCATAGGCCGGAAGGAGACTGAACGTTGTCTGCTAACTTGCCGTATCTACTTGAAGCAAATTTCTCTTACGATGCCCACTGTACTAAACAAATTTTCTAGGTATAATGTTTTAAAATTGGGTTTTCATGGTAACGATGAATAATTATTGTTTGTTAAGAAATAGAACAATCGTAAGGGTTAAGTTACAGTTATATAAATTATCAGGAAGAGAGCACATCTAGATCTTTACAAGAAGATAATTAATAAATGAATGAATAATTATTTCTTAAACTAGCGGGCCCGGCGCGCTTTGCTGCGCATTTCAATAATTTTTTGCAAAAGTTGCCCGCGGCTTCGCACGCAATTTCCCCGTTGAAAAAGTACACTATATTCACTTATTCTTTTTCTATCACATTCTAAAACATTGCTGAGATAATTGATAGTCCGTTCCATCGTGAGCCTCTTGGGCGTATTGATGAAGGTAAGTACCATATTCCTGCCTCTATCTAGCTGTTACCCCCCACGGCTTCGCACGCAAATCTTAAGAACCGAAGTCCGTTTATATTACTTAATAAATTTTTTTTTTTACTATATAATAATTTTTAGATTAAATTAGTATATATCTCCGATGCCACGATTGAGCTTGCTTTGTTGTCTCGATCGAGAGAATATGTACACACGGAGTTTTGAGAACACCATACTTCTGTCAAAAAAAAAACAACTAAGGTTGATTTTATAACATTCTTTATATTTTGTAGCCAACGTAAAGATAGTAATTATGATATCTGCATTACTCTTCTGATCAAGCATGAGCATGGTTTATATTAAATAAATAATATTGCAGTTAAAGGTGAATTTTTACGTCAAATTTGAATTGTATTATCTGGATAGTAAAGTCTATGTTTAACAGTGATTGCCAAAAACAGTTTAAACAAAATTTGTCGTTTCTCTTAAGCTTACTCTATTGCTTTTAAACTATAAGTGTAATATATGTTTACAAAGAACAGCTGATTAAAAATTTGAAAAGACGTTAACATATGTTTTGCTGCAATGCATTTCTTATGGGTATTTTCTGTAACCAGTGGGGCGGAATCCTGAATCGGGGAAAGGGATGGGCATAGACTTATAAAACTTCTCCGTGGAAAAATACATATACGTAAAAATTTTCATCATGATCGGTCCAATAGTTCACGATTCCATAAAGGACAAACATAAAACATTCATTTTTATATATATAGATGAAATAAAGATAAACACATATATACAAAAACAGGGATATGATATCTCCAAGGCGCAGCATAATTAAAAATATAAGTAGTGTAGTAATCTTTGTATGAAAATAATATAACATATTGAGAACATGAAATTTACAATATAAATATGTATTAATGTAACTATATATGTACTCAATAATATAATAAAAAAGAATAAAAAAAAATACATCATAGCTACAAACAATCAAGTGTTAGAGAATAAGATAACTACCAGATAATACAACGGCAAAAATGATAATGTGATCATGAATGATTATTACATAACAAAAATTTTAACTTAATTTATAAAAAAAGATTACATCGAAAACAGTTTATTAGGAGGCTTGGGCAACTCACACACTTATAGACTCACGCCACACAAACATAAACTTCTCTTCTCTCTCTTTCTCGCTCTATCTCCCCCTTTTCCTGTCCATACATTTTACCACCATCAAAAGACGCTCTCTCTCAACACACAATCCTACAAAGTTTACAGCATCATGACATTATCATACGCCAACCTACTGTAAATTCTCCTGATGAAAAATAGGATCAACAATTAAGCTAGTGATGTCAATCATAGCTAGCATGTCACATCATCCATCTCATGATCAAGTATCTGTCAACATTATATGACACAATTTTAGTGGCTGCACTGCAATTACAAGTAACCTACTATGCCAGTGAATGTGCATTATTGTATCAATATTTGTAGGGACAGAAACATTTTTTTTAATTTTTGTTCTACCCCTTCTATTTTTATGCTAAGGCTAGACCCATAAAAAATGTTTGATCTTTACTAAACAGATCCTAATAGAATGGTTTTGTACTGGACAAATAGAGAGTAGTAACAAAAGTGATAGACAGGAGCTGCACTATCCCTCAAATAAGACACCCTTGTTGTCTTTCTAATTAATAATAATAAAATTTGTAATAGTCAATTTCGCGAACATGCACAATTGCTTAAAGTTATGTAGCCAAAACTTTAATAAATCGTTCTTTATATATAACACATGGACGTTTAAATTTTTGTAATTATTCATATAAAACATAAGGTAAATATTTTTATTGTGTATTAATCGTTAAAGTTTCTATATAAATATAATATTCTGTCATATTATATATTATGAAGCTTCTCTAAATATTATCATTTATAAAGACCTTAGTTTTATAAGAAAAGTTTTCATAACATAGATTCCTTGTTTTAAAATTGAAACTTTTTGCAGCTTCAATTTTCTTCAGCATATAATTAAATGATATATTTTTATCCGTTATTTATTCACTACTTTCGTTATTGTCTCCACATTTGAAACCATTCTTTATTACAATCTCCCATACATAACAAGCGAAATTTTCATTAAAAAACTTGGAATATACTAAAGATATTGATTTAAAAAACAAATCTAAAGTAGTAAAATATCTTGAGTACCAATTATACGAGGAAAATATGTAGATTATTCACGCAGTAAAAAAAAAATAGTATCGAAAAAAATCAACCGCATCATTTCAGCGCAACTCTTTGCAGTTGTAGTTACACCTGCCTACCTCACTAGAAACTATTATTAAAAACAAGGTTTTTAACCTAACTCAAGGAACAAAAATGTCCAATGTATCATTTAGCATGATAATCTCAATAAATGTCATCTTCTGGCTTTACAATGTTCAGGATACTTCATGTCTACATAGACAAAATTAAGTTCTATGATTCTGCATGTTCAACTGTAGAATTTTGGTTTTGAGCGTCATTGAAGCACTTACTGGGACTGAAACAATAATTTCGTTTGTGCCTACTGAGAGGATTTTTTTTTTGTTCTGTTTGATTTATCTGTAGGACAGCATGACGATAGTGAAAATGAGCTATATGATTAATATTTAGTATGCAGCTTTGCGAGGCCTATTACACAACACGTGATGCAGCGTACTCGTACATTGCATATATAAACCAACAATAAAAGAGATGGGTGTGGTCTATGTAAAAACACAAAAGTGGAACATGTAAAGTTTACAACATTTTAAGAAAATTCACAAGCAACAAGTCAGGGCTAGAATCATAAGTAATCGTAATCGTCTATATCGATTGTAAATCACTGGATATATACAAATTAAGTGTAAGTTTTATTTCAATTAATATATGTACTCAATGTCTAATCGTTTTAAAATTTGAAAGGTCAGAGCATATTTTTGACATTTTTCTACAAGAAAGACAAACCAATTGCAAGTTATTCTGAAAATGGTGAAGGAAAAAAGTGAACTAGTTTTACGTTAAAAATGGATCGATAAAATACCAGCAAGTCCTAACCTTTTGAAACTGAAGAAGATTATAAATTTTAAGGAAACAAGAAGCTCGCTCATCAACTTATGTTAATGACATATCCTTTGGATTATAATATATCCAAGGAAATGTTGTGGTTGTGATACAAAGCGTTTCTGGATATAAAATATGGTTTTATCAATACCATTTACATATTTTGTCAGCTGTGCCACAGAGATTAATTGAAAAATTTTACACCAGTTGGTGTCTTTTATTTAATGTGATTTTTTATGTTTGCATTTATTTTTTTCTTATTAATAACGGGTTTTTCTAACGTATTAATTGACTATTTCCATTAAAACAAGTAACAGTGCATAAATATTTTGCAGTAAAATATTTCGGAGACTTAAATCAGTCTGATTGATCTAGGGTGTAACACTGTTTTATTTAACAAAGCATACGTCGTCTTACCAGTCGTCTTCATTGAAATCACAATTTTAATTTAATTTTTTGGACCTGTGGGTCTTAAGCGGCTTGATTACAGTATAATGTGGGACTTATGTGGTGCGTTGCTGTGTCCCAGCGAGAGGTTACAAATTAGTTAGTTTTGCAAGGGTAAAACGTACTCGTCAACAGAAATCTGGGAATTATCAGGTCTCCGAAAAAAGAACCTAAAGGTCCAGCTTGGCACCACTCCGAGATGGTAAATAAAACAGGTAAAATACACATATATTGTTTTCTTCCTTCGATTTTTTTTTTTTCGTATAGTCCATGTTATGTGTAATTTAATTTTTTTTGGAATTATTAATAGCATGAGTTAAAAAAAGTATCATGAGTTGGACAAATAACAAAACAAATTACCACCTATTTTTTATATTTTAACAAAAATTCCTATATGAATGACAAGCTCTTAGATCCCCGTTCAGTAGCCAAACTCATCAACAGGCGTTCCATAAATTGTAATAATATTTAGGTTAAATTATATTATAGTGATTAACCTGTGTGGTTTTAATAGGACTTTATTGTTAGGGCATGCTAATTTACCTATTAAGAGAGGACGTTGAAAGGTTTTAGGTTAGAATTGGAAGGGGAAAACGTTTAATTATTTTGGAACTTTTTACATGAATCTTGCATGTTAATTTTGTTGAATACTGACCCGAGCCGCTACGCTACTTAACACTGGGTTAATTTAATTACATTCGTATATTAATGGAATACATTCCCTGTTAATGGAATATTTGAAACTGCTCCCAAATCATGTTTGTCAGTTTAACTTATTATTACTTAACATACACATTAACTTTTGTTTCGTCTAATGGTAAACCCGTGATAGTGATTTATATATTAACATGGCATATTACTATTTGTGGTTACAATAGCTTATCTGATGATCAACCTCATTTTATGAGTTTATGATTTAGTGATAATACAAGTTTAACATTATGAAGATAGTTTACAACATTTATTTCTAAAACCTATGAGGCATCTCCATAACTTCGATAAAATAACCCATTGTGCATACAAACAATTAAGATGTTCACAAAAAATTAGATTTTCATTTTAGATTATTATCGATTGCTTATTGAATTTCAGGAAAGTGGGCGTAATGCTGCGTTGTTATTAACCAATTTCAATTGGGTGACCACAAAAAACTAAGGGGACTGTTTTATTTAAAAAATGATCTGTTCTTCAAATTTCTCGTTGCCATTTACGGTACCTTTTAAGTTACCCATAAGATTAACTCTATAATTTCTCCTGGTTGATATTGCACCCTTTCAATTCGAAAAAAATGCATCTATTTGATCTATATCACGAGGAAAAGACTCGTAGAGTACCATAGACAGTGCATGCAACAATGCATATTTTAAGAAATAATTGTGAAACAATATACTTACTTGACACTAGGATAACATTGATCAGAGTTTTAGTAAATTAGTATCTCCAAAATAATTAGTATCTTTAGGTGAACAACAGATATATTTTTGTCAGACCTTTAGTAGTTAACTCCGTAATTATATAATGGGACTTTGATATAATATATGACAGTTGCTGATTCAAAAGCAACTAAGGAAAGCGTACTCTAAATTATAAAAGGGATATGTTCTATCACGCAGTTATGAGATTTATAGACCCCTTTTTATAATACTTAGGATATGACGATGGTCCATAACAATGGTCATGGATTTATATGTTTTGTTTTAGAGATCTAGAAAACTTCTTAGTATATTTTTATATCATTATTCTATTGACAAACTGGGAACACTGTAATTATACTATTTAACCTTTACATGTCGTCATATTATACTGTGGCAAAGTCACCAGATTTGTTAAAGAATGAATTACATATACTAAACGTCAAGGTTCTTTTCTTTAAAGCGATTGAAATTATTAATATGAATAAAGATAAACAATTAATTCAACTCATGAATCTAATAATTGCTATGGACTAAAATTACCATTAAGGATTATAAACTATTCTTCATATAATCTTATTACACTTCAACCAAATAGTACTATGCGTGCCATTCTGAAAGAGCTATTAGTAGGATCCAAATTGGACTTTTAAAATATAAGCAATGCGTTACCTTACAGTAGTGTATGGTGTACGTGTTGTGTATTAGTAGTGAGGTGATGGCCTGTGGGTGACCTGGCAATTGAATCATCCTGTTAACAATCAGAAAATACAAACATAAAAATCTATTAAAATGTTTACGATTTTTTTAATCATAAGAAGTATTTTAATAAAGTACAGATTTACAATTAGTGGTCGATTTTTCTAGCTCAACAGTAACATTCTGCTCATTCTTTTTAGTCTATATTTATCATTTAATTAAATCTCATATGCGTACTTTTTAGTTACATTTCGGTATTTAATAGTTGATAACCATCCGTAATATTTTCGTGGTTACCGGACTGTGAACGTTTTGGTCACAGATGAAAGAAATAAAACACAGTTTTATTGATTTTTGCCAACTACAGTAAGAGTATTACTTACTGTAAGCTGCTAAATCATGGGGGGGGGGCGGGGGTTGAGTTGAAGTGAGGAATCACGTTCAGCATCCTCCCACCAGCTGGATAAGAGGCCTCGTTCTCTTTAAATCCAGAATGAGATGATATCCCCAAATTGGGGGGGGAACAAACTTTTTTATAATATGTCATTATCTATTACAATTGTCTGATAAGGATATACCTAGGATAATTCCAAAAATTTTAATTTGGTTTTATTTTTCTTTTAATGGGGAATATTGTATATCTTATAAATAACACTTTTAAAATTCTTAAACTTACTATTATGGTATAACACAGAATTTTACTATTTTCCAATACTGATAATCGCATCTTGCTATGCTTTTTAACGCCATCTGCAGAAAAGATAAAAGTGTATATGGTTTAATCATTTAATTAAAAACTTTGTTATTTTTTTTATTAGAAATGTTAATTCATTTAAATAAGCTAAGAAGGTAATGCTAAGTTGATCACAGCACAATTTCACCTGTTAGCAAGTTGTTATATTTGTA
>NW_025776959.1:0-76613 GCF_021130785.1 Homalodisca vitripennis | reverse complement strand
GACTGCGTTTCCAGTTTTTCCTTGCGGTAAAAACTCAAAATGGACCGATTTATCTCAAACATCAAAAGAAGACTATCAGCATTATTTTGATACGAGAACATGCTCATGTGAACTTTTTGGGGTTTCGGGAGAGGATTGTGTGTTATTTTCCAAAATTACTTATTTTTATTTCGTCATGAAACAGAAATTTCATTATTATCATTTAAAAAAGAGGAAATTTTAATATTTAAATTTAGTATTATAATCTAATTATGCATTCCTAATATTGCATAATTTAAATTTGCCCGTTATTATCTCTTTTATTGTGAAAGAGAGCTCTGGCGTGGATTTCTGTAACTAATAGAATGAGTTAAACCTTCAAGAACAAATTTAGGTCACAACTGTTTGGTATTTTTTTAGAATTTTTGAAATATATCAATCAAACCAAAAATAATCATTTCATTATATCTTAAATAAACATCAACGAGTAATGTGAACTGATTACGAATTTTTTTGCTTAATAGCAACGCTAATAAAAAATTGTTGTAAAACAAACGAATTTTAGAAAATGCCTCTCATAACAATTATATTACAATTTTTTTTTTTATTACGCGAAAACTTCAATTATTTATTGGTGTCCATTCAATACGAAATATTGTAAACTGATTCTCCCTGTACTCTTTGGGTACTAAGAGGATTATACACAGCACCAAACACGAATTATTAGCTTTTACTCAAAACTTAAAAATACAGTGTATGAACTATATTTAATTTGTACTTCTGTTAGCGCTACATATGAACTATTGTGGCGTTTTGTGCTGTAAATAATACTCGCTAAAACTAGGATGTAAACTGCTTTGTATAACTATAAATAGCAAGTAACAACTATGATAAAAATTGAATTAAAGTAACTTATCCTTGTAAGTCCTGGTACTTGTCCTGCTTCTGGCTAATCATCGTGTTCCTGGTGCTACTTCCATGACTAGCTGTCAGTTGAAGGAAATTTGAAAAATGCAGCGAAAAAAAAACTTTAGACTTATTTTAAAACATTAATTTATAAATGCTATTTTGTTTCCATGGATATAAAATATTTTACTGAAACTGCTGCTTACGTTTTAAGCTGTCCCTTATATTGCTGACGTCACGACTACTAATAACGCTAAACTTGTGTGGTATGATTACCCCAACACATAAATTTTAGAGGCACAAAACGGGTAAATAAAACTTAAATATAAAGATTCTTATAAGTTTTTTTCCCCGTCTCTGATAAATTTGGTAACAATTATTAGTGTTTGGATGCAATATCCAGGGAAATTGTACGACATGACATCTTTTACTATTTTTAATTATTCTACAATACACGACACGACATGACATTTGGAAAACTTCATTTCCGAATTTAACCAAAAGGATAAAAGTGAATACAAAAATTGAAAACATCTTTTCAAAATTTAACCAATCACCAAATCTCTCTATGAGGCCTGGGGCGAGTTGTAATATTATACAATCAAATGTACACAAACCGGGTTGAGTTTCTTTTTAAGTGAAGTTATATTTCAAATTTAAAATATTTTTAATTCTATATTCTCAGGAATACATAATTATCCCAATTAAGTTCTTTAAAATAATATTACGTTTACAAAAATAATCAAATTTATAATTTATTATTTTCGTAAATGGTAAAAAAGATAGCGACGACACATAAAAAGATTGTTGATCTTAACACGGTTAAGCTTTTAAAACTTAACAAAAAACAATTTCCACCTCTTGTATAGTTAATAAATTTCTTAACTTAAAATATAAATCTCCCAATTGATATTAAAATATTTCTATGTTTCCGTGAAGTAATTGGTAGACATTTAATTTTGTTCCTGCAACCTGTTAGGCCCAAAGAAGCTCTCAACGTTTCGACTAGAAGTTTAAGCGTTAACCTCTTTATGAGAGACTTAGTAATACATGCTGTTTGTTAAGTAATTTAGCAGCATTGTACGTAGTAATCAGACATTAAGAACATTTTTAACATAATTAAATAACTTATAGAGTAGTTCAGTTCCAAATATTTTTAATTAAAATAATTATTTATTAACTGTTTTATACTTAACTAATAGTAACAAAGTGCTCTCAGTTACGTTTTATGTTTATTAAAAAAAAAATAATTTTCTAAACATAAATAATTTTATTAAAACTGTACTGTTTCCGAAACTAAATGTTTAATAACTACAAGATGTGTACCAAAATGAAAAAAAAAACTATGGCAGGAAACAAAAAGAGGAATATAAAATTTCATTCTAAATGTCTGTGTAGGTTAGCTTCAGATCCCTGGTGATGGTTTCAGAAACTAATTGGTTTTAAAATCAACAATTACAGACCATATTTCTACTCAAATCTGTTTAGTGTTGTTTTTATTTTATAGAGTGTAAACAATTAAATGTTATTAAGATATGAATTTTATTCTTAAGTCAACTAGCATTCGCTTATTTCAAGTCATGTTCAATATTGCACTGTTATTAAATGCCTGAGTGATATCTCTAAGACATATTTAAGTAAATAATTCTCCAAGTAATCTTTACACTATTTATCAAATATGTATGAACGGATATTATATAGCTTGAAATACGTGTGTATTATTATTGTAAACCGATTCTTTCTGTACTCTTAGGGTACTGAAAGGATTTAAAAACACAAATCTCAAGTGAGCTAAAACTCGAACTCGGGTCCTTAAGTTAATAAGTTGAGACAGAATTACTGCACTACGTTAGAAGAAGTCTTTAAGGCACATTATGGTAATTCTTCAGCTTATGCTCACTAACTTTGCAAGTACACACCATTTGCAATAGTAAGGTGTATTTAATATCGCTATATTACATTAATATTGCTATATAATGTAGTTATTGTAATGAATCTAAAATAATATTTAGTTTAAGCGAAACATGTTAAGTATTTGAAAAAGTCAGTGGAGTCCAGTACGGAATTCTTACTGTAATACTAAGGTTGACTGATTTTTTTCGTGTACCATAGGAGTACAAAAATAGGATAAATTATTGTTTTTCTGGTAAACTGTTCACAAGTATACTAATTATTACATGTAAACATTTATATATATTTCAGTTGGGCTTTTTTAGTAATAATCCGTCATTATTCACTACTTTGAACTCACTATTAGTATTTATGCTACGACCGAATACTGGGAAGATAGCTTTGAGACATAGGTAAGTAAATGGTTTTCTAAAAAGGATTCTATGACTCTATTATCTGTATGAATCAGATTCAAAATTCAAAGTTCAATATCTTCGAAAATATAATGGCGATTCTTCATGTACGATTTATGTACACGAGAATAAAAAACAACCCAAAGAGCAAATTTAACCGAAAAAGTACCTTAGCTTTTATAGAGAACATACCAGAGGGATTTATTTTGTATATCAATCATGCCAATGCAAGATATGTGATAAAAAGATTATCAAACTTAAATTTCTATTTACTTTTAATCGCGTTTAATAATTTTAGAATATATTTTTATAGGTTAATATTTACTTTAAACCATAAGAAATGCACAAGTATAGTTATTTATGCAGCGATGAATTATTGATAAAAATAGGATAAACTACGTACTGTTTGATATCGAGATCGTGAGAGCAGAAACTATGATCTATAAAAAATAAAAGTAACTCACTGTAGGTCTTAGTCCTGGTCATTTCTCTGAGCCTCACATCGTGTTCCTTGTTCGGCAGTTCTCCGAGCTGCTGCGATAAGTGGGAATTTTGAATATACTACTGAAGAATTAAAACACTTAAATATACCGAATACTTCTACCGTTGTTTCTATGGATATAAGTAATTTCGGTGTGTACTTCTATAGGGGACGTATCAGCTGTTTCTTTAATAAGAGTCCATAAGTTACCCTACGCAAAGTGACATTCTTTTACAATTACATAAAAAACCACAAGATTTATTTGTTCTCATTTTCTAGTCTGGTGTCCAAACATTTACGAGTATAAGCAAACAGCCTTAAGGTACGTAAAAGTGATGAAATCTTTCTTCCAAAAACGAAAATGATCGTCAGTAAAAAGAATTTTTGGTGCGCGGGTCGTATTAAAATTTAAAAAGAAGTAAAAAAATATCAAGCGCTATGTTTACAAAAAATAATTGTTTTATTAAAACCATTTAAATCTAACTGTCATACACGCAAGTGGTAGTGATATCATCTCTAGCCAACGGTATGGAGAGACTAAATTAGGCATTGTCAGCCAAGTATTTTTTCAGTGTAATTTAATACATTACTACAAAATTTACTTTGGAGCTTCTGTTAATCCTCATTGCTCTAAGATACGACTGTAGACACTTGGATTTTTGTAGTCCATTTTAGTTAAGATGTGGAGGTTCAACATTCAGCTTAACGTTTATGGAAGGTGATATTCAGAAAAGACAAGTTAGTTTTAGAAGGATCTTTCCCGCTACCCGTCTCTCTGTGACTTAGGGCGTATCCTTCAAGGTCCTGAATGTTTGACAACTAATCGTTTTCCTGCTTATTTCGTTTACCCATCTGACCTGCCTCTAGGGAGTTTCTATTGTTGTCAGTCTAAGGCGAGAAAACATTCAAGGCTTGTGGCTATAACTTCTGTGGTGTTCATGGGAATAAACCCAGGCCCATCCATGTCACAACGCGAACCCTTTCATATCGCAGTAGCTCGGTCTATACAGGGTGTACATAAAGTCCTGCACGGGTTTAATATTTTCTGAACGATAACAGATAAATAAATAAACAAGATTTGGTAACATCAATACTACACCTAAAAATCTACTTTTTGAAGGAACTATCAGTTTTCTGTAATATCATGGGGACGTCCCGCAAGGAGTCAGAAGGAAATCTTAAATAGGAGCATAGGTCAATATGGACATCATTTTAAAGGGCTTATTTAGCAGAGTTTAATGCCGCAAAACCGCACTCAAAAAAGATTGATCCAGTACAAAATGGCGGCTGTTCGAAGATTTTACTTGGTTACATTTTATTAGTAGCCATAACCCCAGTAAAGCAAACCTGCAACCAAACAAATACTGCAGCTAACTACTACATTATGCTTGTCAGTTGTACATAAGTGAATTATGACATTAGGTATCCTCAAGGGTTACAAATTTGGTCCTAATATATTGATAACAGGGAAAACCTGATAACAGTAACAATTAGAAATCTCTTATCTTTGGGTCGCAGATAGGACTTTCCTATTAGCCAGTCTATTCATAGTAGGCTATTCTAGTTTTCTTGTTTTAGTAGTGCTGTCCATCCATTTTATCAGTGCGCTTTAGTACAAAAGAGTTTGTCGTATTGCTTGCAACTACATTATGTCGCTTGACGAACGTGAAACGTATAACACTTCTTATGATGGTTGGTTGGGGAAATAACAGACGATCACACGAGGAAGCATGCCATTTATTTAATGACTACTTTCACGAAAGGCAGCCAATTTTCTAGAACAACTGTAGGGAGAACTGTTCAACACTTTATGGAAATAGGAAGTGTTTCCGATCGTCATAGGTCGCTGAGATTTCTAATTGTTACTGTTATCAGGTTTTCCCCGTTATCAATATATTAGGACCAAATTTGTAACCCTTGAGGATAACTAATGTCATAATTCACTTCTGTACAACTTACAAGCATAATGTAGTAGTTAGCTGCAGTATTTGTTTGGTTGCAGTTTTGCTTTACTGGGGTTATGGCTACTAATAAAATGTAACCAAGTAAAATCTTTGAACAGCCGCCATTTTTGTACTGGATCAATCTTTTTGAGTGCGGTTTTGCGGCATTAAACTCTGCTAGATAAGCCCTTTAAAATGATGTCCATATTGACCTATGCTCCTATTTAAGATTTCCTTCTGACTCCTTGCGGGACGTTCCCATGATATTACAGAAAACTGATAGTTCCATCAAAAAGTATATTTTTAGGTGTAGTATTGATGTACCAAATCTTGTTTATTTATCTGTTATCGTTCAGAAAATATTATACCCGTGCAGGACTTTATGTACACCCTGTATAGTACCATACTGGATGAGTTTATAGGGTTATGGAATCAGACTTATAATTCCTTTACATTTTAAATATTTCAGTACTAGCAACGAAATGATTTATTGTAAATTTACACTATACTCAATAAAACTCATTTGTTGTTGCTTGGTACCTTAAAACTTTAGGAGAGAAGAGTAAATTCAGACTCTTTAAATAAAAGAAATAAGCAACAATATTGTATTATATTCTTCACAGTTGTTACGTATTATGCAATAGGCTTCGCTGAGTTTTCATGCCAAATTTCAACTCCGTAGCTCAATTAATGTTCGAGATATCTTGTTGACAGATAAACATACAATCATACATGAAATAAATGTTTAGATCCACGGTGACCAAAGAGTAATCGTGTGAGCTTTCTAAGTGGTAGGCTTCTATGGCGCTCAGCCTAATTCCATGGTTGGAGAGCACCATCACATAATTCATTTTTGTCCATGTAGAAATCTTATGCAAGGTTTTATAGCAGTAATGTAATATAATTTCTGGTAAGCAAGCGAGGGTACTACAACGTAAGTGTGCAATGGATTCATATATTGCCATTAACTTTTAAAATTTACCTGGATATATTATAATTTCTTTATACACTATGAATAAGTTTCATTAAAATCTCACATGATAGTACTAACACAGCTTGTTGAGATGTTTATTAATTCCCGTATTTTATTGTTTATAACATGATTATCTATAAGAAACCAATAATATTCGCTAAAGTTCAGTAAATCCAATCGATTGCAATGTACTAATATCAAACACAAAAGCGCAGCTGTGTTTGAAAGGGCTAATTAATACTAAGTGAGTGTTGATTATAGCACTTACTCTTACGTGCAGCAACTGAAATCAAAAGTCTTGCACACAACAAAATCTTACGTGCAACCAAATCGTCCACACATAACACACTTATGGTAAGGATGGACGATTTAGTAAGGAAGGCTTCGAATGTTAAGTGTCGAAACGATGCGGAGATTTCGTTTTTTTTACCTTTTTCGTTTTAGTCGCCAACTATCTTGGGATCCCTTCAGGCGTACAGGACTCGAGATTTAAGAAGAGTTCAACAGCTTCAGATTTCATACGCTACACTAAAAGGAAGGTAAACTGGAGATAAAATCAACATACACATTTATTCAGTCCTTCCCACTATATCTACACATTATGTGTGGAAGACTCAGTAGCTCCATCTTGCTTTTGGATCGTGTCGGTCAACATCGAATGCACTCAGTGGTGCACCTGATGAGACATAAGAATACAGGGTGCATTATGAAAGTAATTAACGGACTGGAACAAATGGACAAAATACATCAAAATGGTCTCCTTCTACATCAATATATCTGAATAGACAGTTCTGCAAACGCTTGAAAAGCACCCTGGGACACCTCGACCGGAACAACTCTCAGGAACCTTATAACTTTAGCTTGGATGTTTCCCACCGAACCCCAGTGCTTTTACTTCATTTCTCTCTTCAGTCGATGGAACAAAACAAAATAACATTTATGTAATAGACATTGAAGATGACTTTAATATCAGGCCTGATGCTGGCGATTCGGCGTCTCAGTTTTGAGCAACTCCAGATAAAGGGCTGCGTTCACAGTTTTTTCCTTGCGATAAAAACGCAAAATGGACGATTCCTCGAACGTTAAAGAAGACAAACAGCATTGTTTAGATACGATACTTGTTCATGTGCACTTTTTGGTGTAAGGAGAGGATTGTGTGTGCCACTGGGAGCTCTGCCTTTTGGGTTTTTGGATTTAACTACGAAGTGATGCAGTTGTATAGCTAACGAAGATGTGAGCTTCGGTTATTCAGACAATGGTTCACTCCATCAGGGTGCTGGCTCAATTTTGAAGTTTAGCTGACGCATGATTCTCCAAAACTACTTATTCTATTGGGAATTGAAACGGAAAATAAATTATTAATAGTTACAAAGAGAAATTGTAATATTTAAATGTAGTATTGGAATCTAATTAGGCGTTATAAACACTGTATAATTTTTATAGGCCAGTTATTATCTTGTACTGTAAAAGAGAGCTCTGGCATGAATTTTAGTAACTAATAGAATAAGGTAAGACTTATAGAACATATTTATTTTACAATTATTTGGCACTGTTTTTAATTATCTAATTATTTCGTTAAAAAAATCAGTTACAGTTTATATATCTTAAATAACAAACACAGACTAATTTCAACTCATTACGAAAATCTTGCTTACTAGAAATTTTAAAAATTTTGCTGTAAAAGACAAGTTAGAAAATGTTTCTCATAACCAGTTAAATATATTTTTGATATAACTACGTGAAACTTCAAACATTTTTTGTTTTCTACTCTGGATAAAATAATGTAAAGTGAGTCTTCCTGTACTCTTTGGGTACTGAGAGGATTATACACTGTAACAATTAGACTTTTACTTAAAACATAACAACGAAAAGAATTTACTATATTAAATTTGTACTTCTGTTAGTGCTACATATGAACTATTCTGGTACTTTGTGCTGTGAATAATACTCGCTAAAACTAGGATGTAAACTGTTTTGGGTAACGAGAAATAGTGAGAAAACTATGATTTATATTGAATTAAAGTAACTCATCCTTGTAAGTCCTGATCCTGGTCCTGGTTCTGCTTCTGGCCATCAATCACATCGCGTAGTGCTACTTCCGCGACTATCTGTGAATTGAGCAAAGTTTGAAAAATGCAGTCATATAACACTTTAGAATTATTTAAAAATATTATGTATTACAAATGCCATTTTGTTTCCATGGATATAAAATAATATTTTGTGTAAACTGCTGCTTATGTATCACCCATATATTACTGACGTCATGACTACTAATAAAACTAAACGCTTGTTGTCAGATTAACCCAACACATATATTTTAAGGGCAAAGACTAGTGAAAAAATCTTAAATATAAAGATTCTAATAAGATTTTTCCCCGTCTCTGATGTATGCGCTACATTATTTGTGTTTAGATACAATATCCAGCGACACTGTTCGACATGACATGTTATACTATTGCTAATTACTCTAAAATAGTTTATATTATAAATTCTGTTGAAGATTTTTGTATGTGTAATAATCACGTTAACTCTGTTGGGAATTGGGAATAAAACTAAATTTGATAAGACCATTACTTAGATACAAAGACAACTTATGCGTATTTATATTTTAAAGTATTCCTTACAGATGTTTACCTCATTTATATATTATTTAATAACTTAAATGTGAATTGAATTTTAAATTTAACAATATAGTATTTCGCTGCACCATCGTGTTCGTAGTGCTACTTCCGCGGCTAGCTGTGAGTTGAGCGAAGTTTGAAAAATGCAGCGACATAACACTTTATAATTATAAAAAAAAATTTTATTATAAATGATACGTTGTTCACATGGATATAAAATAATATTTTATGTAAACTGCTGCTTACTTTTCACCTGCCCCATATATTTCTGACGTCACGAATACTATGGCTAAAAAGAACGCTTGTTGTCTGATTAACCAAAAACATATATTTAAGGACACAAACGTGTGAATAAAACATAATTATAAAGGTTTTAATAAGATTGTTCCCTGTCTCAAGTTATGATATATTTGCTATATTATTATTGTTTAAAATCAATATCCGGAGACACTATTCGTCGTGATATTTTATATTATTTCTAATTAGTCTAAAATTATGTAGTTTTTATCTTTATGACAAATATTATAACAAATGACATAAGTATAATAATAAATAATAATAATATATAATATTCATTATAAAAACAAACTTTTTGAAGATTTTTTTATTCTTAGAAAATTGACAACCACACAAAACTTAATGAATTTATGTGCACAAAATTTGATATGTTCATTACTAAAATATAGTTAGAATACTTAAGGATACTATTAATAAAAATACACTAAAAAAGTATTGATTAAATTATTTTTTAAGTATATTTTTACTCTAGAAATAGGTAATGTGGTTATCATCTGATTGTTTTACAGAGCCCAATGCTTTCCAGTATTTTCTAATTCTATGTATAAATATCAGTTTTTTTAGTAGTATGAAAAACGTTAATGTAAAGTACGATGTAGTTTTCATACATGCAGCATAAGGCATTAAACTAATTTGTGTATTCTGGTATCTGATGATGTTAATACGTTTAGCTTATTGGCCATATCCCAAAACGTATAAATTGGTGTTAGAGATGGCTCACTAATAAATATAATGTTACAGATTAGAACTAAGGTATTAGATATATTATTACGTAGTTATTAGTCATTATCAGGTAACAAAGGCACATTGTGCGAGAATCCTATTCACTGTTTTTATTATCATACCCTGGTAATGAATTCCTTACAAATCCTTAAAACCATGAAAGCGCGTAAATAATTATTGAATTTTTAAGTATTTGTTAAGAGAGTTTTATAAATTTCAAACACAATCGTTATAATATAGCGTATGTAAATACACAAACTAGGATGCAAGAGACAAGCTGGGCATCACGTGCGTGTAATAGAAACTCACGTGTTCCGACACGTTTGAAAGTCTTCTTATAAAACTTTCACGTTGACTGTATTTGTGCTTTCTTTGACACAGTTATAGTAAAGTTTAAACGTTTTACGTTAAGTAGTGTTTATATTAAATATTAGTATAACTGTACATATATAGATAATAATTTTATATAACTGGCATTTATTACTTTTTTGGGTATTATTAGATAAAATATGGATATATCTTCCACGTAATAGGCGTATATTTTTATTAGCTGTATCAAAACGTTTTAAGGCGTTTACTGAAAGCAAGTATGCATAAATATTTTCATAGAATAAATAGGTTATTATTTACTAGTTCACAACAATAGACTTATTTTCAATAAATTCGAAAAGTACTTTCTTTATATCGCAATTTTTACTTTGAGCGACGTGACGGTGCATTTTAAACACGAATATATCAAATGTGTATACGTAACTCGTTGAAACAAATTGCTGGCATTTAAAAATAACTAGCATGAATTGAGAAAAACTTTATGCAGAATCAAGAAATCATTCTTTATAACCGAGAATAACTCGTTTGGGTGGAGAATTTACTCGCTTAACCACAGAAACAACTCGGTAAACTCGAGAAATAACTCCTATACGTTTCATAAAGAAGAATATTTATATTTTTACTAGCATTTCTTGGCATTTATTTGATAACAATTAATTTTCATTTAATATTTAAGGTCAACATATTTATTAAATATATATATATATATATATATATATATATTTTATTTATTTATCTAAAGAATAAATAACAAACAATCGTTATCTGATTTAGGGAGGTTTCATTTCACATTTTTCTTTCAAGATTAGAATTTTTATATAAGCAAGAATATGATTATAAAATTGTATACAACATGCTTTTAATCGTGGCTTTGCACTTTAGTATTTATTATAAAAGTGCCTAAGGTTAATAAATACAAAACCTGATCAAATATTTACTAGTTATTTTTAGAAATTTTTAGTAAAATAGCATTTATTTCTGCTTTTGTTTGCCAATTTTAACAGCCGATCAAGAAAACTTATACAAAGGTCTCGGAAACCTACGTCGGTCAAAGCGTTTACTTTCAGCCAATCTAATTTAGTAATCCGTTAATTAGATCTTTAGTAAAAAGTACATAGTTATTTTATATTTTCAACCTGAATTAAACAACGACTGGGACTGTATGTTTAATATGTTTTTGAATTTAAATCCCATAAACGTTTTTTGCCTCTTTGGTTAAATTGAGCTAAAAAAATCAACAGCAGTTTACTGTCGATTTAATTTGTATAGATTTTCGTATATATTATTATTGTTTTGAATTTATAATACCGCGTGTATATTGTTATCTTTATTAAGGGGTGTCGGACAGGCCTATCTATCCCATGCTATTTTGTTGATTTTTAGGAACACATTTATCCAAAACTATTTGACTTAGGATGCTGCAATTTTTTTTTATTTTAAAGTACATGTATTTAAGTGTTGTATGAACGAAGGGTTTTTATTAAAGTACTAATTTATATTTTTTACAGATTTTAAAACTTTTTTTAAAAATTACGATGGAAAAGAAATGATTTAAAAATTTTCAAAAATATTAATATGAATGATTTTAATTATCTCTCTGTTTAAAATGTAAAGCTATAAAATAGAAACAAATTTTAAAAAAAATCAAGAAGTTTTCGGGAAATCGCATTTTAATATTTTTAAGAACTGATGTAAACAAAAAACTTACAATCAATGCATTCCAGCTCCATATGTTGGATTGTCGGGGTCCTCCATCTCTTTATAAGTGTCTTCTAGTCTCTTTTTAGCTAAGGCAAGCTGCTTACGGAATTTTTTTCCATTTCGTGCATTGCTTTCTCTGCTTTTTTTACCCTTAGCTCATCCAGCGACTTCGTTACCACAATGCATTGATTGCCTGGGAACATTCCTAGTTTTTCTAAAACTTCTAATCTAACTATGTTACCTTTATTAAAGGTGGCAATAGCTTCATATACACCAAATTGTAGGGTTTTCTTAATGACGAATGTTGTCTTTGGGATCCTTGTCCATATAATATTATTCAATGACTCGTTAGGATTTTGAGTTCCTTTGTGCAGGCATTTTCGTAGCAATTCTCGGTTTGAAAAATCTCTGAAAATGGGTTTAAATTCGTCCATTACTGCTAAAGGTAAGTGGGTGTGAGCAGCATGGTCATACATTGTATTTTCAGCTATCGCTCGCTGGTATTTACACCAACTTTCGTCACCGTTTGGACATAAACCGTCAAAATTGGCGCTGCATCACTCTACTAATATGCTTATAGAAAAAAAACTAATTGACAAAAATCTATAAATGTGGTATGAAAAGAAAGCTAAAATCACAAGCTTTAAAATTAAATCAAAAACAAAAAAAATATTTTTTTTTTTCGAAACTTTATGTCCGACCCCCCTTAAAACATTCCTCGTTGTGCAATGAATATATAAACAATTGACGAATAGGCAAATCCGTACTCTATAATGACGCTTAGATACACATTCATTCATTAATATTTATTTATAATGTATAGTCAGTTTTCAAAATAAAAATCCTCATATTCTTTAGTTAAAGCATTTCTAATGTAATATGATTGAGTACTGTAATATTTTCGAAACGGAAGCAGGCGTAAATCTGGTATATATTATTTAAGTGTTAATGGCTAAGATAATTTCTGATGCAAAAATATTATATTTCAAACGTCACAGCTGATTTTTCCTTGTTAACCTGATCGAGAAAATACAAAATACACAGGACTCGGAAAATCAACATTGGTCAATATGCGTATACTTTTAGGCCTTGTCATATACTCTCGTTCTAAAATATTTCTAGTCCAATACATGAGTTTTCATTGTTGTATTAATGAAGAACATACAATTCATACGTAAAACTGAAAACCCATCGCAGCCTAGGGGTAAATCCTACCTACTACCAATCTGCTTTCGGTATAATGGAGAAATCATTTTTAACTATATGCATTATTTTAATATAATCGTCTGTACGATTTTGCGATATAGAAGTCTTGTTGTGTTGTTTTTCGCATTTTGGTCTGGGTAGAAAGGATCTTTGAGGCAGGTTAATGTTCACAGTTTTCCTTTAAGCTACTGTTAAAATGCTGTATCACAGTGTCAATGAAGCCCACCAGTTCGGATTACTTTATGTGAAAACATTGACAGCTTTGCTCTTTAAGGTTGGTTTTATAACAATGTAAATAATATTTACAATTTATTGGATGTTTTTTAAAATCAATACTAACACAATATGGGCTACAAGTTAGTAATGGACTACAATCGACTACATATGGGACTAAAAGTTAGATGTTAACTTTGTCTTTGCTATCTGAATTTGACTATTGATAAAGTACTACTTAATAAAACTGCAATATCAACAGCTTTTTATTGTCAGTTAAGTTAGGATTATGACACATAAATACTGATTTTTTTCTAAATTATAAAGTATGCCAGGACATATTTTTAAATACTTTCATATAAACCTTCTTCAGAATACAATCAATATTTTATAAACAGAATTTACTGAATTGGTCCATGGTTCTCAAGATTAACACATTTGAAATATTAGATACTTTGTAACCATTACGTAAAACTGAAAACCCATCGCAGCCTAGGAAGAAATCCTATCTACTTCCAATCTACTTTCGGTATAATGGAGAAATCATTTTTAACAATATGCGTTATTTTAAAATAATCTTTTGTACGATTTTGTGTTATAGAAGTCTTGTTATTTTTAGGATTTTAGTCTGGGTAGAATGGATCGTTGAGGCAGGTTAGTGTTCACAGTTTTGCCCTTAAGCTACTGTTAAAATGCTGTATCACAGTGGCAAAGAAGCCCACCTGTTCGAAATATCAGATACTTTGTAACCATTTGAGGGAGAAGTGCCCTATTTGAAGAATAAAAATCTAATTTTTTCTTTAAATATCTGTTTTATAAGGTATTGTAGGAAATATTATATTACGTAGAACACTTACTATGGCATGTTTAATATAATTGTTTAGCTTATGATACAATACTGATTTTACTTTATTACCACGCAATATACATTTACAAACATATGTGTAAGTTTAACATAACAGGAAACAATTACAGTGAATAGAAATGTGTCAATAATTATATCTTTACAAATTAAACAAGAAATAATAGAATAAATAAGAATAAATTTTTAACCGTCTAACCTAATAACCTGAGAAAATTCATGTCCATTGAATTATAATTATTTGTAGGTTCAAAACTCAAAATTTACAACTTGCGCCTAATATTGTTTAATTTCCAAGAAGTCACCGATTTATTTATTCATTTAACGTCAACTCTTCATTAAGGGGCATTGTAATGTCTGCCTTTTATTTCGTAATTTGGCAGGGTTATAAATATTTATCTGTCATTATGAGATTTTTTTATTGTTAATAATATTTAATTTTAAAACCATACTGCTAAATGAATCATATATATATATATATATATATATATATATATATATATATATATATATATATATATATATATATACCCTGGAGTTGATGAGATAAGACATTAAACTACTACTGTAGAAGATGTTGCCTACCCACATTCTGGTAATACTTTCTGCAGCATGTACCTGATAGATGTCCACGTTTTGCATTAATATTCCATAATTAATATTGACATGTTGCATTAATCCAAAATTATTCTTATGAAACCGACGTTATAATTTTATTCAAGCGGGATGTTTTAAGCATTTTAAAATTTCAATTGATTCAAGTAAGGCATTAATAACTGTAATACTTATATTGTGCAATTGCTGTATCGAGTACTATGGAAAAGTACCAAAGAAAATGGGTTAAATCATTTCTGTTTCATAAAATTTTTACAAGTATACAAATTATTACATTTAAGCAGTTACACATAATTTAGTTAGGCCTTATTAGAATTTTTCAGTTATTATACACTACTTTGCTCACTATTAGTACTCATGCTACTACCGAATACCGGGAAAGTAGCAGTGAGATATAGCTAAGGAAATGGTTTTCTAAAAAAAATTCTATGTTTCTATCAACTGTGTACATCAGATTCAAAATTCATAAGGCGGTTTAATATTTTGGAAAATATTGTTGATTCTGTATCCTCGCTTAAGGTACATGGAGAATTAAAAACAGCCGAAAGCGCAAATTTAACTGAGAACATACCGATGGGATTTATAGTAATCATCAATATGCGGGATATGCACGTAATTAAAAGATCAACAAACATAAATATCTATTTAATTTCAGGTTACTATTTTTGTAATATATTGTTATATGTTATTATTTATTTATACCCAATAATATATGCACTGGTATAGTGATTTATGCTGTGATAAATTGTAGATAAAACCAAGATATAAACTGCGTATTTTGTAGGGCATGAGATAGTGAGAGCAGAAACTATGATCTATGGACAATAAAAATAACTCACTGTAGGTCCTGGTCCTGGTCCTCTCTCTGAGCCTCACATCGTGTTCCTTATTCGGTGGTTCTCCGAGGTGCTGCGATTAGATTGACTTTTAAATATACTACTGAATAGTTCAAAATATTGAAATTTCCCGAACTTTTCTATTATTGTTTCCATGGATATAAGTAATTTAAATGTAGACTGCCGTAGGAGACATATCAGCTGAGTTCTTTTAATAACAGTGACAATATTTTTCTTGCGCAATGGACGTTCTTATGTAGACAAAACCACAAGATTTATTTTTATTTATTTTCTAGTCTAGGAGCCAAATATATACGAGTAGAAGCTGTCAGCCCAGAATTTCGTAAAGGTAATGACATTCTTCATCCAAAAATAAAATTGGTCTTCAGCCAACACTAGCTTTGCCTGGTAATAAAAGAAGTAAAAAAATATGAATCAATATATTAATCCAAAATAATTATTTTATACAAACCTTTAAATCCAACCGTCAGACGCGTAAGTGATAGTTATATAACCGTCGGCCAACAAGATGGAACGACTAAATAAGCCATTTCCAGCCAATTTTTTTACCGATATTGTCAAACATTCCAGTTTTATACATCCCGTATATATTTTAAGTCTGATGTTATAACGGCAGTTCAAAATAGTCAAGTCAGAGACCTAATGTTGCATTTCGTTGACAGAATCGTGTGCGCGAGGAAGTACCTCCAAGATATGCAAATCACAGGTCACCTCTTTGTCTGAGGTCATTCAAGGTTATCGCCCACCTCCCAAGGCTAAAGAAAAGATTAACGTCACCGCACTGTAGCAACATTCACTAAAACTTCTTTGTCTCATGATAACCAGTAATTGTAAACTCGTTTCTGTTTGCTATTTTTGTAATACAATAAATGCGCAACTACTAATTGTTACATTTATTCGTTATAAATAATATTACTACTAGCTATAATCAAAGGTAGTGGTGCCATATAAGACATTTTTTCCTCTATGATAATACAATAGACGAGAACGAAATTTCCCACAACACAGTAAATGGTTTATCATTTACTAAATATAAATGATAAACCATTGGTAGTAACAGAAAATCGTATTTTTATCAATAAATAACATTGATGCATTATATTCTAAGTTTTAGAAGTCAAACATTTGTGGATTTGAGGCGAGCTTCTTTATAACGCAGTTTTAATTTTTAACCATTGGGAAATTCAAATGCACAACCGTCAACCGGTTGGCGGTTCCTAAGAGTTAAAATGACGAAGAAAGATGTTCTAATTCATTTATTCATTCAGATGCGGGATGATGCATAGCTTTTAAAGATCTAGACATTTTTTACGATAAGTAGCCTACGTTAAAAATTAAATTAGTAGTAATGCATTGCTGGAGAAATATATTCAAAGTCTCGAATAATTGTTAAAATATACTTATAACTCACCTATTTGTGTATTTAAATTCTCTTCATTATGTATGTAAAATTAGGATTTCTTGGAAAGCCGAATCCACTTTTAACTATCTAATTAAGAGTAATATTTGTTGAATTATCAATTCATTCACAAAATAATTAAAAATTTGATATTTAGTAAGTAAGCTCCAGACTAAGAAAACGAATCCGGTGTTAAGATTGCATAGTTGATATTTATTACAAAATTTAAAACGAGAACACTAAATTAAAAAAAGTGGATACGAAGTAGTTCTAAAACCCCACGCTATATCGAAACAATCTGTTTTAACCCTAAAGCAATTGGTTTTCAATTTAAATATTTTTTTTTAATATTGGCCTTAGCGTTCTAAGAGATACATTTTCTTAAGACTTAAAAAATTTAAAATTCTTTTATAATTTCAAGAGTTGTAGCTATTTGAACCAAACTCTTAGGAGCACCTTGTAATTTGGAAATTACAGAATACTATATTTTTTATTTAAAAGTAAATAATTGTTTAAAACATGTTTATTAAAATCATGTAATTCTCTAATGACATTTCATACATGAATATAATTTTCAATCTAAAACCATGAAACCCTCTGAAAACTGTAACTCAAACACAGGCCCTACTGTTAAAAGCTTATATATTTAAATTCAGCTGTTTTTTATGGATTACAAAATGTTTCTACTTTAAATTACTAGTTCCGGGTAAAATGATTAAAACCGTGTTATGTTCAAGGAAGTTATATTACATGGATACAACTTTAAAATTAAAAATACATATTACACCCAAAGAATCACCTGCATCACCTTCAGAATAAAAGCTCTGCCTCAAGGATCATCATGGAATTATGTATTCGTCCAATTTATTTTTAATATTGAATGTGCGAAGAAACGTTACAACAGCTGTCTAGATTCCTCCAAGGCCAAATGCACCAACCATGTTCTGTCAATATTACTTACGGAAATACCGAGTGTAAAATTTCCCGAACTTGGACGGAATTGTTAAATTTAAATCAAAAAGGGGTGCACCACAGGACGAGGCCAGCCAGTGAGGCGAGAAACACCACAAAAACACCACGGAGCACCACAGCCATCTCACACCACGGTAACACCACACCACACAACAGCCGAGAGTGCCGATGAGAGTAAGAGTGAAGAATGATCTACAGCAAGAACATCCAGTGGAGAAAGTGTCCACTATTGTTGTCGATGTTACATCCGTATCCGCTGCTGCTGCAGCTTCTGGATCTGAATCTGCGTATGGAAGAGAGTAGGGATAACTCTCCCTTTCAGCAAAGCTGGAGAATTGTTGTAGCTTGGCAACGGAGGAAGGTTCATGCCTTGTATTAATTGGTAATGATTGGCTCTTGAATTCATATTCAATTGAAGTAATACACTATTACTTGAAAAGAAATTAAACTATTATAACTTGCGAGATATAATGGTCGAAGGAGCTGAGTTTTTATTTGTGTACCAGAACATAATACATAAATCGCTTGCAGTACGCTATACAAATCTATTTTTGAGCGGTTATGCATTTATAATAGCGGTCTTTAGAAGTTTGAGAGAGAGAACAATCTGGTGTTCTCTGAGATTGACTTCTTTAGCCTATCTCTAGTCTCATTCGAAAAACAAGTTTGTGAAGTGTTTAGTGAGTTAGATTCAATCAATATGGTCTCTCTTATATAATGTATTACTTCCATGTTCTAGTACTTGACCTATATTATATTCTATACATCGATATTCACTTATGTAACAATAAAATTGTTTTCCTTTTTATACGTAACCAATTAAGGTTTAATGGTGGTTTATTATATAAATATTGGTTATTTGTTACACATCGTTCTATTATTTTTTATATTGATTTATATTTATCTTGATACCGGTTATAGTGTCCATCTTGTTATCACTTTATAGTTTACCTTGTTATTATAATTATAATGTTTCCATTAAAAGTAAATCCTAACCGTAATCCTAAAAAATTATAAATGCGAAAGTGCCTTTGCTTGTTTGCTTAGCTTTCACTCATAAACTATTTAACCGATTGTACTGAAAATTTGCGTTTACATTCTTAAAACGAAAAAGAAGACATTCTTAAGGTAACTGGGACGAATATAGACCTATTATTATTTCGAAATTCCCACCGGACTATTCCCCACTGGTCTCTAAAATAGCAAAACATCTATCAGCCTCTAAAAATACAAAATATTAATAGAAAGATCTTGTTAAATGTAATCATCTGTTTGTGTCAACGTTAATTTGTTCAGCGCAATTATATGTTTCAATTTAACCATTATTTTTATAATAATATTTATGTATTATAATAACTATGAATGTTTATGTGCAAGAATCTTTAGACACTCCAAACTGGCTGACTTCACTACAGTCCGAAAAACAATGGCAATAAATGATTACTGAAACTGTTACGTAAACTTTCTAAGGATATCCTCCTTACACCGGGACTAGATACTTTTGACCGTAGGCAAAAGTGTGAATGTGTTCTTTTTTACATCGTGACAAAAATGCAAATTCGAATATGGCACTGGATACATTTTTGACCGAAAGAAGATTGCAAGAGACGTAAGTAGACAGAAATGGCTTTTCAATCCTTAGTCTTTACATATATTCTATTTATCAGGACAACAGGGTATATTCCACTAAGGCACTTGAAATATCTTAGACCGGAAGTCAACGCTTTTTTACAGAAGTAGGATTCCTACACACACCCATATATCCTGCTTTATATATACATTATTGAGTCAATATAGCAAACTCAAATTTGACACCATGAACATACTTACAAAAGAAGTGAATTTAAACACCCGGAAGTAGGCATTTTTGACCGAGGTAGGCTTTTTTAGTCCTAAGTAGGTAAATATATTACTTTCATCAGAACAACAAGGCAAACTCAACTATGTCGCTGGTAATATAGTTTACAGCCAACTAATTATACTCAAAACCACGGCATATCCAGACCCCTGAGGACTGACGAAGCGGCTTCTTCCTCCGTAAATTCTTCGGGAATTCTTCTTTCAGGACGGATGCTATTGGTTTCCTGAGAAGCTGGAAAGTGATGCGTGGTGTATGAGCTACGTTGTCTGTTTTACAATTAATTCCTATCTGTTAAAATTCCTTGATATTGTTTTGTGTTTTGTTTGTATTCTTATTATCTATTGTTGGTTTCATTCGGATCTACTTGTAATATTTGTTAAATTGGTATTGTACCGTTGAAATAAATAAAATAAATAAGTATATTAAACCTTAAGTAAATCACAGGAGCTGGAACTAAGTGGTTTTTTTTAAATCCAGAGTAGGTTTTTGACACTTATTTATAAATATTTTTACCCGGGAGGAAAAGGAAAAACTCAACATTGGCGTCGGATATATAATTAATTTGAACTAGAAATGCTCCTATACTCGCAAAACGTAATATTAGAGTTAGTTCTTAACTTCTGATCGTCTAACTATGAACTGTACAATAATACGTACCTGATCGTATGCTTAATTACGTTTATATCATATTATAGATGACCATTATATTACATCATAAGTGCTTTGACTAAGTAGAATATACTTTAAGTTTAAAAATTGCTGGTGAAGGTGCGGGTAACATCTATTAATATTGTAAACGCGAGAGAGTCTTTGTTTGTTTGTATTGATTTCACGCGTCAGCTATTCTACCGATCGTTCTAAAACTTTACATCGGCATTCTAAACCGCGACGATTAACTGCTAGTGTATGAATAAAAACAATATTGGTTTTAGATACCTACATTTCCTACTACTTTCTTTGTACAGTTCCTGATACACTATATTTCCGTGGAAACATCACTTAACAATTAATTGGATGTTTTAACAATCGAAAGAACTAAGAGCTATCCCTCGCATGCACCTTCCAAAGCAAAGTAAAAATCAAGCCTTTTAGAGATCAAGGTTTGATTGTGTCCTGATGGCCACCGAGACTTGGCCTCTAGTTTCCTCTGTAGGAAGACCGGCACCGCCACCATTTATCACCAGCGTCCCGCAGCCGATGACCTTGCCCCGTGACCTTGCATCGCCAGACCAGGGACACGTACACGTGGCTCGACCTCACGAATTGCGCAATAATAAAGACTTTGTGAGCTGTGTTCCAAAAGGTCACTTCGCCATCCTCTGCCGTTGAGCCGACAAATTACTCCACGGATTATTAAATAAAAGAAAGGTAGGCAATTCTAAAATTTCCAAGTGCGAAATCTACGCTAATGACTCTTTTTAGATGATTAAGGACAAAAGAAGTGTATGTAAGACAATGTTGTTGGCTGAGCTCAAACTGACATTGCCAACGAAATAGTTAGCCGAATAACACGCTGATAATTGAGAGAATACATCATTTTACGTAAACTCCACTTAGGCCTACAGCTTATAAAACCAATTTCACTATACTACAGCATCTGATTAACTCTAATAGGCTCCATTTTATTAAGAAAGGGGGTACTGCCGACCTTTCGGCTCCTGTATTTGCGTAGGGTTTTAGTGTATTGCATTTTTACTTTTTAAATTTTTCCGTTACACGGTGTAATTATTATTCGTACATATATCTAGGTTCTAACAGTTTCGGCCTGACAATGGCGTTATTAAACTAACCTCAATTACAGACGTCAGAGCTGTAATCCGTTGTTTCGCAAACAGAGTTTTACCCAGGAACAGAAGTAATTAGTACTGATAAGAGGATGGCAAACGACAGACACATCTCGGATGCGAGAAATAAATGTAAGGCTGTGTGGGAGGTTGTTCACCGTGAAACAGGCAAACAGGTCAGTAAACGACAAGAAAATGTTACTTTGGTATTAAATGGGAAAACAATCGTTAAAACCTAGTGAAATTACAAATGCATTCAATAAATCTTTTGTAAGTGTTGGGAAAGATATAAAAACAGGTGTTTTATCCTCTGCAAACCTTTTAGAGAAAAAAAGAAAGACATATAAGTTATATCAATATTTTTGTTCCCATCTGGCACGGAGGAAGTTCAGAGAATTATAATAAGCCTTAAGAGCACAAACTCGGCTGGGTGGGATAACATTCCTTAGTTAAAATCGAAATCATAGGGTATCGAAAGCTATAAAAATATAATCAAAAACATATTTTTATCTCAGGTAATATTTTCCTTAACTTACCACACTTAATACATACCGTCATACATAAAAGTAGTAGCTATTTAAAATCAGACAATATAAAGAGGTCGATTATTCTGTCTGTATATGGTTAACTGACGTTCATTGTACGTTTATTTTCGCCTGACAGTTAGGTTATATGAATACTGAGCTTAGAATAATAACATTCTTACTGTCAACTATTTGATTCCCTCCTATTTCGACCACCACAAATATTATTGTATTTGAGAAATGTAAGTAATCGTAACGGTATTGCAGGATTTTAACAGGAAACATTTAATAAGTTGTATTGTATAGTAATGAATTAATTAAAAATACAATTATGTGGCAAGTTTTAAAGATGTACTGATGCTGTTGTAAAAATCTCATTGCTAACGAAGATGTGTGCATCGGTTATTCAGGCAATGGTTCACTGCGGCAGGGGTGCCCTCTCGTATTTAGAAGTTTAGCTGACGCATTATTCTCCAAAACAATTTATAATATTTAATCATGAAACAAACATTAAATTATTATTAGTTATAAAGATAAAATTAATATGTAAATGTAACATTGGAATTTAATTAAACATTCGTAACACTGTATAGTTTTAAGTAGAACTTAATTTCTTCTTGTACTATGGAAGAGAGCTCTGGCGAGTATTTCAGTAACTAATAGAATGAGTAAAAACTTCTACAACGTATTTATGTGTAAAAATATTTGGCCCCGAGTTATTACCAAATTATACTAATGAAGAAATAATGTTTTTATCGTTTTTACATATTAAATAAAAAGCATTGACTAATTTAAACTTATTACATATATCTTGCTTATTGGAAGTGCTAGAAAGATTGCTGTAAAACACAAGTTAGAAAATGTTTCTCATAAACAGTTATATAAATATTTCTTATAAAAATATATGAAACGTAAACATTCATTACTGTTGGCTCGTCTATAACATTATGTAAACTGATTCTCCCTATACTATTTGGGTACTGAGAGGATTATACACAGCACAAAACATTTTACACAAAACACAACAATAAGTTGTATTGACTATAGTTAATTTGTACTTCTATCAGCACTACTTATGAACTACTAGCTGTTACCCGTCGCTTCACACGCAATTTTTAGAACCGAAGTCCTTATAAAAAAGCAATTATGATGTAATATGATGGGAGTCCTAAACATAAACGTAAGTAGGCATACATCAGGTAAATATTATTAAGTTCATAGTAAATAGTATCAGAGTTTAACTTAATTATTATATCATGTTTGGCACGTGTATGAGCATATCTGGTTCTAGTATTAAATGTATACATAACGTCACAGCTGAGCCTGCCTTGTAATCTCGATCAAGAAAACACAAATCTCGAATCACACACAAGGTCTCGGAAACTTACTTTGGTCAAAAAGCGTATATTTCCAGTCCTTGTCATATATTTCAGGTCTGAGATATTTCCAGTACTATAGTTTGCCTTGTTGTTTTTACGAAGAAAAAATATATATATTTACATAGGATATTTTGGTTAAAAAGTCCCTACTTAAGACAGTTTAAATTCACTTACCTACTATGTCACAGGTTTGCTTGCCATATTGCCGATTACAATACTATATATGTTCGATTATATAGTTCTCGGAAATATATTTTGGTCAACATCGTGTTGGCGTAGTTGAGTGGACTGAAAAGCCTATTACACCCTAGGGGGAAGTCCTACCTACTTCTTTTGTACTTCCGGTATAAGGGGGAAATCCTTATTAAGGTTATGCAACATTCCAAAATAATCGTTATTAAAGTTTTGAGTTTTACTTCTTTTTTGGACTGTAGCCAGGGAAAGAATGAATCGTTAAGTTATGTTTGTATTCATTTCTATGGTTTTCAGTAAGCCATTGTTAAAATGTAATATAATAATGTCACGGAAGCCCACCAGTTTAAAGTACGATATGTGAATACATACATTCTTTGTTCATTAAGGTTAGTTTTATAACAATATTTAATGCATTAAGTGATTTTAATTCGTCACTGGCGCAATCTAGAGTAAAATTAATATATTAATATTTTATTTTCTATCTGCATTAAATTACCGATCAAGCACTGTTTACTTATTATTAAATAAATTTAAATTTAAAACAGATGTTTCAGATAGTTTGTGGAATTATAGCCGTCAACAGCTGTTTATTGCCAGTTCTTTGAATTATGAAAAGGTATTACGTTAAGTTCTTATCACAACATTCGAATGTAAAGAAACTAATTTTTCAATTTTAATTCAACTTTATTTGGTGAAATGAATGTGTTATGCGTGGTAAAAAGCACTCTAAATGTTAACTCAGACCAAAACCTATACCTGTTCCAAATTTTAGCACAATCCGTATAGCAGTTTCAGCGCGATTAAAGGACAAACCTCCAAAAATCTAAACATACGAACATCCAAATATCCAAACATTCAAACTTTCACATTTATAATATTAGTGGGGTATATTGAATTCTTATGCTTTGTGCTATGATTAATAGTCATTACAATTAGGACGTAAACCCATTTGGGAAAAGAGAGATAGCGAGTAAAAACTAGTAACTCATCCTTGTTATTCGTTGTCCTGCATATGCTCATCACATCGTGTTCCTTGTGCTACTTCCGCGACTAGCTGTGAGTTGAAAACAGTTTGAAAATTGCATCGACATGAAACTTTAGAATTATTTAAAACATTAAATTATATAAATGCTATGTTGTTTCCATGGATATAAAATAATATTTTATATAAACTGCTGTCTACGTCTCACTTATTTCCTTATATTGCTGACACCACGACTACTACTGACACTAAACAGAACGCTTGTTATCTGATTACACTAACACGTTCAATTTAAGGACGAAAACGATTGAATAATACATAATTATTAAGGGTATAATAAGATTGTTCCCCGTCTGAAGTTATGATGTATGTATTTAGATACATTATTCAGGGACACTATTCGACATGACATTTTATATTATTGCTAATTAGCCTATACTAGTGTACTTAATTTTTTTATAATATTACAAATAACAGAAATAAAATGCATCAGTAATCGTACTTGTGTTTGTATTATAAATGCATAAGTTTTTGAAAAATTTTGGACATTTAATAATCACGGTACATCTATTAGACATATTTTAACTAAATTTGATATCTGCATTACTTAGATGAAAATTAAACTTTGCATTTTTATCCCAGTATTTGTACTTGTATTTTGTTTTTGAATATTCCTTAAAGATTTAAATGAAATACCTATTTCATTTAAATACTTCAAAATGTATTTTAATTCTAAATTAATTTTGCATTATTATACATAATAATAACCAAACAATGCATTAATTAATTATACATTAATTATTAATTTTTTTATGTAATTATACAGTATTCCGCTGCTAAGCGTGTGACAGAGCGAAATGTATTACAGTATTTATTTCCACGAATAAATAACTGTCGTAGTAAGATGAAAATAGTAATGATAAGCACGATATAGTACCTATATATATATATATATATATATATATATATATATATATATATATATATAATATATATATATACACATAAAATTATTTATGTATATATTTACAAAAATATCATATAACACGCAGAGTTAGCAGGTTCCTATAAAAGGAGAATTTTTAATTTTAACATCAGTTTATAAAAATAATAACTTCAACTACACACAGGATCTGTAAACTCAGATATTTGGATACCTCAAGAGTTGGTTTGAAACCATACATATATATTTCATGAAAAAGAGAATGTTTTTTTATTAAAAATTAAAAGTTTAATCTTTATTGTAAATTATTGAAATTATTTTTATTGCTATTATAACTTAATTACTAACGGTTAAATCTACTGAAGGCTCGACGACTTGTAGCGTGCTAAAACAGCGTTCCTGTACCGGTACTCGAACTCGGGCCCTGCAGTTGATAAGCTGAGACAGTAATCACTTAGCTATCGGTATGGCAGACTATATCTGGTAACTAGTTTTTCAACTAGTGTCTTTTAGATGAGAAAATACTATTTTGGATAATACATGACCATACCATGGCTGTAAGACATTGTGAGCCGTCCTGCCGCGCAAAGTAGTTGGGTCGTCTTCAGTCATTTGATACCAAACATGGTTTGTAATATTGAACTTATTTGTGGCCAAGCTATTCAACACAATGTCTGTGTTTTTAAAGTCCTCAGTGTTCATAAGACAAACAGTAAAGGGGTGATTTGAATTTGCATGAGCTATTATTTCAATCCATTGGAAGGGGACATAAACGTGCTTGCCTTTTTTTGCCTTTTCTATCAAAGCGAAATCTCGATCGCATGGGAGGAAGCTATGACCTGTAGTCATTTTATTAATATAAATAAGTTAGGGCTGTGAAATTTTATTTATTTTAAATATAAAAAGATAAACTATGAAACATATTTAAATATAGATGCGGTATTGCTTAGTATAACTATACTCGAGTTTAAATGTAAGGGAGCTGTTCTACACCTTGTTTGGGCTTGATGAGACCTTTGATTATATCCGCACAGAACGTAAAGACTTTAACTACATATATACCCTATATAATAAAACTTTGATAAATTTTAAATTTAGAGTATTCAGCTACTCTTGACTCTCGGATAGATAATAAAATAATAGACAATAATAGTTTTTATAATAAATAATTTACGGGTCTTTCTAAAGGAAGGTGGGGTCATAAATTTACTGTAACATTTTGTATACATTACTTTTTAAAAACTAAACATAAAAGTAATCAATTTACAAATTCTGCATTCCACACATGACTTGAGAAGATAGAACTCATTTAATTTTAAGAATACCAATAAAAGCTAAAAAGGTTTTGCAATAATTAAGAAATTATAAATAATCTTGTTATTACATTAAGTACTATATACTGTTACTAATGTAGTCAATAGTTTTGTATACAACTATCAAATAGTTCAACCAATATGTTATTCTCTTTATATAAAATAAAAAGGCAATGAGACCATGTGTGGATAGAAAAAACTAGAATTCAAAACAATACTCTTAACACACTATTAATTAGAAAGCCAATCCCACATAACATTTTGACATTCAGACAAGAACGCCTCTAGATATTATCGATATGTTATATGTCAGTCACCCATTACCCATGGCTCTGCACACAATTTCCTATTGGATATCAGATACTTCATAAATATGTCTTTTTTCAAAGGCACCTAAAATTAAACACTCCTAAGATTAATAATTAACACCGGAAGATATTTTATTTTCCTGATTTCTAGCTCAGACTCAAAGTCCAACGTCTTAGACCGATCGGGCATTGGCACTCCCAATCATTGATCTACTTTAAAATAACGGGACTATGTTTAAATAGTAATGTTTTAGGATCTTAACCTCCTCATTCCAAATAAAAAAAAATTTTGGAAATTTTTATTTTGTTGTTATTTTTAGATTTTATATGTTTACCAAAGACCATTAAAATAAAAATAATTTTTTTTTTATATGTTTACATACAGAATGGCTGATGTCGACTATAGTAGACATTTGGAATATAGGCATTACATTTTGACACCATCGTATCGAGTAGTAATTCTTTTTATAATTTTACCAAAGGAAGAATAATCAGCATAGAAAGATAAAGTAAAGTAAAAAGTGTTTTAATTGTACAGTATACTTGTTTGTAAATTACAATGGTGTTATAATCATCTTATGAAATGGGAATTTTCAAAGCTCGTGGTACGCTTTGAAGCAATTTCGGTTTTCCTGTAGACACAAGTAGACCTTGCATGTAGCGCACTGAACTCTCGCACCATTTGAGTTACATCCTGGGAATCTACAGCGGTTCTTCTTAGCAGGGGTAGGAATTTCCGGTAAGTGGAGAACATTTTTTGGTTCGCAGTGCATCTGGTGGATGTGCAACTCTTGGTTTGCTTCCTTGGAGGGGGTATAGAGCAGACATAGTCAGGGTCACTGTCCATCAGTTCCCTCACCAACATGTCCGTGAATCAGGAACTCAGCGTACTCTCTTTTGAACCCCATTAAATCTAGCATATCCTTTTTTGGTGTACCCAGGGCACGCTGATTCCCGGCGGTACTCAATCCACCCCGCAGCGATTGCAAAATCAAAGAAATGCATGATTAGTCTTACCGTCCACTTGCTAGTCCTAGCTGAAATGCGGTAATAGCTTATTAAGCGGTCCAAAAAGTCCACACCTCCCATTTGTGAGTTGTACTGTCGTACAACTAAAGGCCTGTTCACCTCAACGAAAACTCTTCTTTTTCTACACCATCTTCTGCATGTTTCAATGGGTTCAGCGCCCTCTTTACTTGATATGAGCAGTACTGGCTTGTTGTCAAACCATTTTCACCACACTTATCTGCCCATCTGACCTTACACTCTGGTCCACAGACCCTCTGCCCTCTCTCTTCATTATTTTATCCTCTTTCAATTTGGAATTAGGGGGGATTCTCTGTTTTTGGAGTGTACCGGTTCCTGTTGCCTCTCGTTCTGAGTGGAGCAAGTCTAGTAGTTCCTCGGATGTAAAGTACCTATCCATGTAAACTGAAAACCCCGGCGGGAAAGTTTCTCAGCAGCTTCATGACTGCCTTACCACCAATGTTAAGTCTGGAACAGGATGGATCTTCTACAATCGGGTCACCCTTGCCATTGTAAAAAAAGAAATCTAGAGGTAAATCCATCTGGAGCAGCTGCAACAAAAATTTTAATCCCACAAGGATTTGGCTTGGTTTTTATCACTTGTCTTGCAGGACATCGACCCCCAAAAAGGTACCATTTGTTCATCTACTGGCTACGTTTTGACTTCTATTATTTAAAAGAAACCCAGTTCGGACAGATTTTACTATAGGATTAACTTTCCAAAACTTTGTAGCTTTTTTTTTCATCCTGAGGCACTTCATTGTCGTAAACAACCTTCAAATTGTTTCTGATGGCAAAAAAAGGGTCCCGTGGTAAAATTGATGCTATCGAGGGTACCTTGGTCTTAACATCATAGTACATCCTAGTTCGTGGGAGACCCATAATCGACATTTTGATCGCTGCACCAAAAAACTTTTTGGTTTGTTCAGGACCGGAAATCTAATGGAAGACCTTTGTTTTCGATGTAAGTGCGATTTTGTTTGGTTAGTAACCACATTGAAAAATATCGTCAGGAATGTACTTGCTGACGTAATCTTGAGGAGGTATATTGAGTGCGTTTTGATTTATTTCTTCGTAAGCAGGAGCAGGAGGTAGTGGATCAAACTAACCTGTTTTTTCCAAAAAGTTCTTGTTTGACTTGGTAAGGTTTCATCATTTTGCTCCGGAGTAGTTACTTGAGTGTGAGTGCCAAGCTGGTTTACTGAAGTCACACTGGATCGTCTGGAACCTCTTGGTTGAACCATGCGTGTGGAAGGTTCGATTGCAGGATTTGCCACCACCTGAGTTACACCACCTGTCAACACACAATACAAATCAATGTCTGTTACTAACATAAATATTAAGCATAGTATTCAATAATAAATTTTGCATAGCCTATTTGTAAATACATCCAAATATTATTGAATTTACTAAAGTTTGGAAAAACCCAGGTTAAATAAATTTTATTCAAATTTTAGAGTACCAACCAATAAAATATGTAACCTAAAAACGTTTTGTCACCCTGGTTTGAGAATATGGTTGTTTTTTAATATTATTTTTAACGTAAAGCCCCAAAGTAAAATCATACCTTCCGAATCACTGTCGTCTTCAGATGTCTCCTCCTGCGCTTGCTGGATAGGTTCTTCCGGTTCAAAATTGGATCAGCTTCTTCATCATCACTGATCTCTAGATCACTAACGTCTCCATTTAATTCGTTGTCCACAAAATCTTCAAAACGACTAGAATCTAAAAAAAAAAAACCAAAGAATTATTGTCAGCAAAAATCAAAATTCTAGTGTTTAAATAGCACAAAAAAAATGAAAAAATAAATAATAAGTTTAAAAATAACATACAATGTTAATTTATCTCAAATATAACATCTATTTTGTTGTTAGAAATGAGAAAGCAGGAACAGTAAACATAGGTTGTTTTAGTTTGTTGCTGATTGCCCCTGTTCCAAATGTCGACTCTGGTAGACATACAAGTTTCGAACGTTACCAAGGCAACCAAAATCCATAAAGTAATCAAAAAAATATATCAAATGTCTTCCTTAGACTCTTAAACAATACATGTAGCCTAGATGTATTCTAAGAATTTAACATTTAGTATTAAAAAACAAGCCACTTACATGGACGTAGTCGCTCTGAACGCTCATATCGCCGGTCGGACATTTTCCAAATGATGTGATGATGACCAAACTCAACAAAACAACTGTCAAGAGTATCCAGGGAGTGCTGCTACCTCTAGGCAGTAGAATGAAACTACTCGCAAAGCTGCCAACCTATTTTTAACTCGTAGAGAATATTCCCTACGACACAATGTTTTTATGTCGACTGTGGTCGACGAATGGAACGAAAAGTAATAACGCATGTATAGAATTGATTTAGATTACGATTTTTTCAAATAGTTGTCTATACTATTTATGAACACAAAATTTAATCAATTTAACATTATTTATTTGGAATTTTAAAGTTAGTCAGCTAGAATATACTAAATTAATTAAACTCTCTATATTTAGCTTATTACAATTTTTGAAAGATAGCTGTTAGACATAAGTAGAAAAATGCTTATTTTACATAAATACTGATTTTTTATCAACTATTTAAAAACAGTCCCTATTATACCTCCTGCATAAGCTAATCTTTCGAAAGTATTAAAGCAGCCCAAAACACAAGTTTATCATCATCAATCAGACCAGGGAAATAAATATCTTTATAAATGATATATTCTTAAAAAAACAAGAATGGATTCCAAACTTAATGATCAAAAAATATAAAAATCTATTTATTAAAAGTGTTTTTAATACACGTGAGGTTTTCTAGAGGTTGGTGCTGTGATTAATTGTCACTAAAAGAACGGTGTAAACAGCTTTGGGTGGTAAGATATAGTAAGAGCGAAAACTTTTATTTCTTAATAATAGAATAAACTTGAAACTTATCGTTATTATAGGTCCCGATCCTGGTCCTGCTTCTCTCCATCGCATCTTGTTCCTGGTGGTGGTTCTCCGGCTTGCTGCGAGTTGACCTACTTTTGAACAAGAAAAGTGAACTACCCAACAAAGTGAAAATACCACAAAGAACGAAAATTTGTTGTTTCTGTGGATTTTAATAAACATTACTTAATATTTTTATCAGCCGAAGAGCTGTTCGCATGAATTAAAACAATTACACTCCTAAAAATCGATGACAGGAGTGATATCATAAAATGGTTGAGAGCTTTCGTAAGTCAGGGGACCAAAAGATTGGAAGGCTAAAGAGGCAAGAATTTCAGATAATTCGGTATTAATTAGTATTAACCTACTGATCTAGGTATCATGGCTCTCATAGGTATGCAGCTTTCTGTATTCGTGGGTTTTGACATCATATCTTTACCCACAAGCCAGTCGTTTTAAAATATAAGTAATTTACAAATATGAAGGCACCAGTGGCTAGAATTTCTTACAGAATAAATATAATATTAGACATTGGTAGTAATTGTTAGAAATAAATTTGTCCCAGAAGTTGGGAATTCTAGTTAAGGTAAAATGTCAGAGGCTAAGATAGTCACAAAGGTTTAGAAGGGAATGCTTGCAAAGGGAATGCAATTCCTAAACTAAAGATGTTCGATTTTACAGTGAGTAGGGTATTCCACAATCCAGATGGTGCTAAATATGGAGTCTTCAAAAAACATGAAAACGGACCGAATGTAAATGCCAATTGGCCCAGGGGATTAGTTAAATTTTGCAGAAATGTACCTAATCGATGATTCATAATACTCACATAATATATACGTGTTGATAATAAACTTCTTTTAATCCAATGAATATTGCGTCATTTTTTTTTGGCTTTGCGGCATTCGCTTCACTGGCTGACGGTCTAATACTTTCGATCCACTTCATCTTCGAGAATTTATACGATATCTACTCAATAGTTATTATTACTTCATCTTAAATCTGATAAGTGGGTTCTTCTCTTAAAAAGATTCCTGTCAAATTTACTGTACCACAATTAACACACGACTGCTACTGAGTATCCTCGTGTAAAAGCGCATCACGTGACAAAGTGATGGCGGAGTGAGGTTGGTAAATACCACGGTAAACTAGTACTTCGTTATCACTGTGTCACTGGTTAAACTTGAGGTTTTAAAATAGACTAACTTCATCCAGTTTTATTTCTAAACTTGTCAATTCAGTAAATGTCGACTTAGTATAACATTAGATCAAAGAATTAATTATTCGGTTATACCACAGGAGGTGAGAGCTAATTTTCATTGTACACATAATCAAAGTGATTTTCTTTGAAGTTTATAGTGAAATTTCCTGTAAAGAAGAGATAAAACTTTATCTTCACTAGTTCTGATAGAGGTCAAAATGAGGAGGTTATCAAAAGGGTTTAAAACATGAAATTATTTATTGTAACAACAGATTAGCTTACCACATTTAAAATAAACCATTAGATACGAAAATGTTATATCGGCAACAGCTAACCATAGATAATAAGAGTAAAATGGGGAACACACTGTAAATTACTTATTAGACATCACAGTTATTAGTTATTTACCAGTCTCACTAAACAGTACCGTTCCATACACATACAGGTGTATATTCTAAGCTTTAGAAACTAATACCCTTTTGATGATTTTATTCCTATAGTTTAATATGCAAGATATAACATTATGAAGACGTTTTTTTATAGCAATGAAAGCAGAATAAATTATAACCCACATAACATAGGTATCGTTTTTACTAATACTATACCAATATTCTTGGGGATAAGAGAGAATTTGGTTAGTTTACCATTAGAAAAATACAAACTTCCTAATGAATGGAGTACCACTAGTACTTGTATTTAAGCAATTCCTATTTATTATATAGGGAATAAGACCTGAGTATGAAAAAAAACAATATTTTTCATTCTAATTTCTTATATAAACAGCACATTAAACGTTTCCAAGCTATTTTATTCTTCATAATTTCTTATATGGTCTACAGCCTACTGCATTTTTAAAAAGCTGCACCTTTTGAGACGTGTAAGAATCGTATGAGTCATTTCAAGCTTAATTTATAGTGAATGATAATATTATTAAGTATTGTATCTTGAATCTGATAAAAAACTTAATTACTTAAAAACATTAATTAGTAAATTATTAACATGATTATAAAAAACCTATTAAAAAAACAATACAACAATAGCCGACAGTAATTTAAGGTTGTATGGCAGTGGGGATTTATTTTAACTCTCCGACTTGAGGGCACTCACTGTCTTTAAAGTTAAATCTAAAACGGATCAAAAGATTGGAGTATTCTTCAGTAAATTTCGCCGTTACTTGTCCGGTGACGTCAGTCGATGGCATGTGCGATGATGACCAGTCACAAGAGCCAAGGTCAAACAATCGATCTTGTCGGAGTCGAGCTTCGCTCTGACTGTTATTACCCACGGCCAGGTGTACGTCCTGCTCAGTAGAGTTCGACGCCCAGAAAACATCGTTGTCCTTGCCTTCGTGATAGGGTATCCAATGAAGTCGCCTACGCGAGAAACATCGTGTACGGCGAACTTCTTCAGTAAACCAGATTGAAAACTGGCAGTAGGCTAGAGGGCCTGCCCAAAACAAAACCAGTCGTAGATGTAAATAAGTTTTCTGTAAATATGTAAATATATTTTCTTTGTGTTTGCCAGCCTCCCTGTGGCGACACGTTTTACGTCAATGGTTGTGTTTTACATCAATTGACAAACTACACGGCCAACAACAGTTTTATCACCAATAAAGTAGTTATTAGCAACTACGGTTTTCTTTTCGCTTCCAAATTGGGAAGCGAGCAACTAGGAGGCCTGGGGTGAGCTGTACTGTTATAAAATCAAATATACACAAACCGAGGTAGAGATTTTGTATATAAGTGAAGTTACCTACTATAAAACAACTTTTTAATTCCGTATTCTCAGGAATACACAACTATCCCAAATAAAATTTGCACAATTATTACGTTTACAAAATTAATAACATTTATTATTTTTGTAAATATTGTCATAGATGGCGATAACAAAAATCTTAATTGATGATTTTAACACAGTTAAATTTTAAAACAAAAAATTTCGTCACATTTTATTATTATTAAAAGTTTTTAACTTAAAATATAAATCTCCCAATTGACTTTAAGATATTGATACGTTTCCATGAGGTCATTAATAGCGATTTCGTTTTGTTCCTGCAACTTTTTATGCCCAAAGTGTCTCTTAACGTTTCGACTAGAAGTTTAGCTCAACCTATCTACGAGGGACTTGGTAATACATGCTGTTTGTTAAGTAATTTAGCAGCATTGTACATAGTCGGCCTAATCTGACATTACGTGATTCTTAACAAAATTTAAAACTAAAAGAGGAGCACAGTTACGATTAATATTTACTAAATAAACTATTTATTTTTTAAGTATATGTTTATTCTTAACTAATAGGGAAAAAATAGGGAATAATTTAATATTCATGAAAAAAAGAATTTTTGAAGGCTACATAATAATTTTCAAAAAATTGTACTTTAGTTTCCGAAAGTAAATGTTTAATAACTACAAGATATGTTACAACATTATGAAATGCAATTATTTGTACTACGATAGAAACGAAAAGGCGACATTTAATTTCATTCGGAATATTTGTAATGGTAACTTCAGAGCTCTGGTGATAATTTAATTAACTAATTGGTTAAATCAACAACTACAGACCATATTTCTCCTCAAATATGTATAATTTCGATATTATTTTATTGAGTGTAATCAATTAAATGTAATTAAGTTATACATTTTATTCCTAATTCAAATAGCATTCAATAATTTCCAATTATTTTCACTACTGCACCACTATAAAAATGCTTGAGTGATATCTCTCAGACGTATTTAACTAGATATTTCCCCAAGTAATCTTTACACTTTTTATCAGATATGTATGAACGGATATAATATCATTTGGACAATATAAGTAACTTAAAATGTAACCTGATTCTTTCTATACACGTAGAGTATTGAAAGGATTTAAAACCATAAATCTGATGTTCTTTTTTTAGCTCTCACAATATACGAAAATTATTTGTTGATCAAGATAATCTTCCTCATTATTAATATCCTGTTAATTTTAAACGCGTTATAACTAAATAGAAATTGGTTTGCGCAAATATAGTTTACTGAAGTAAGAAATTGTATGTACGTAGACTATATTGTGCTATTGACACTTGACAGTAGAAATGGTAAATGTTTTTTTTATGGTGGCCTCATCCCATCATTTGGCGCCCGGCGCGGCGCCC
Organism: Homalodisca vitripennis; assembly: GCF_021130785.1. NCBI lineage: Eukaryota > Metazoa > Arthropoda > Insecta > Hemiptera > Cicadellidae > Homalodisca > Homalodisca vitripennis. The sequence continues at coordinate 40,672 of NW_025776959.1, read as the reverse complement.
CCCCTAACTCGGTTGCCCGGGTCACATGTCCCCCCCTGCCCCTCCCTGGATCCGGCCCTGTGTTTTGTATGTCTTTCTGTTCTGTAATATATATCCGTCCAGCTGTAAGTATAACTATATGTCTCTCTGTCTACGCCTAAAAAAACGAAGTGACGTACAGACAAACTTTGCATTAAGCTTCACTATTATGTAAAAAAAAAATATATGATTGCCTGTTAAAGTCGGTTTTACGGGCGAAGATTTTTACGTGACAACGTCTTTTTTCTCGGTAGAATATTTATTGATATGAATATTATTACATTGCCACAATAGGAACAAGGAATTGAATGAAAATAAGAATTGCACAAATTTTTAACTATAGAAATATATTTTGTTTACTAAAACATTGTACATAATTTGAAATTAATTAAAATTTGTTATTGTAAATGGTAAAGTTGAATAAAAACATTTACTAAAATTGGAATTTGAAATTCTTGCTAAACACAGTTAAATTCTAACTCCGCCGCGTGGTGATTGGTCGGTTTTAGTTCGTTTGTTTGGTCGCACTGTGTTATGACAGGTTAGAGGTTATAATTTGTTATTTTAAATGTTTTGACTAGCAATACGTTTCTTCTCAATCGACTGAATTACGATTGATTGCAGAGTGATTTAAACTAATAATTTACTTAACACCATCAACATTTGTTCAATAGTATGACATAACCTATAAACTCAGTTTCTCACCTTTTGTGTCAAATCTAACAATTAATCAATCAATCATAGTTTACGATAATGAAATATCAGTGTACAATTATTTACCTTTATTGTTGTAGTTGTTGTAAATGACGAATCTAAGCACTCCACATTCTCACGAAAAAAACATAGTTATCTGCTTTATCCCGTGCGGATCCTGTGCGGCGGACCCACTGGACGGGCATCGTAACGTTACCGGGCGTTACACTTTTTTCATGAGTGACTCCGAGCCGCAACCTAATTTAAGACGTTGTCCACGTCAAAAAATAATAACCACCTCACTGATAAGAGCTGATCGCCTCACGTTCTAAGATTTTAGGATCTTAGCTAGAGATACTATACATTCAAAATATGTGTGTAACCGCACGTATTGTCAGTATCATCGACCTTCATTTTTTTATTCACCTCTTTATTCTGTATGTTAAGGCCCATGGGAATAGGAGTAATAATCCTTAAGAGGGAATGAGCCTTTTCTTGCAATGAAAAATTTTCAATGCTTGGCATATGTTGTAATAACATAAAGATCCAGAGTAAAACATTATTAGTTAAGAAGTTAAGAGCTCATTGCGTTGTACTTGCTAATGCACTGCGCCGCACGGCCTGGTAGCAAAAGCGTTAAAGTTGAATTTTATTTTTTTAGTATAAAACTGTGGTCCTTGAAATGCCTTTTTATAGTTTTAATAGAGGATTATAAACTTTAACATAGCTTTTATAATTGACAAATTTCAGTTGAAGTTATAGTGGCCAAGTAAAATATTATAAACATTTGAAATATCTCAAAACTTTTAAAAAAAAACACCATACCTCGTTAACATTGTCCGTAAAATCAACAGAGAATATTAATTTATGGATATTTCAATAACAATATAAATAGTCAAACAAGTAAAATATCATCAAAGGTAACACTACTCGTTTATTATACGATGTATTATTTAATTTATTACGTATCTCATTTGTTTGAATCAAACAATCCAATATCAAAGGACACATTTCGGCAAATGTACACGAGATTCTTCGGCGTGTTTCGTAAAAGAATAGAACGTCCATAACTGATAGTACTGTTCAGTATATTTACGTAATAAAAAACTATTAAAACGACACTACTAAATTATTCCCAAATCCCGTCTTCATCATTTTTTTGAAGTAAATGAGAAGGACCTTTCTACATCTTCGGGGGTTTTCAATGGGAGAATCAAATTTGTTTCTAGAATGTATTAGTATTAAAAGTTGTATATTTTAAAATAAATTTATCCTTATTTTTTTTTTTTTTTAATATTTATTTGACTTTTTGGTAGAGTGATATGCTGTAATAAGTGTGAAAAAAGTAATCGAAAATGTTAAGTTCAAAAAAACAGAAATGGAATGGATTTCAAATGCAATTCTTACTTTCTTACCATGTAGTTTTTGCAGAAAAAACTATACATGATATGTTACACTTTGTTAATTTCTATGTACTTTTGAAATACCAACAGTAATCCGACTTTCAAGTTTATACTTCAAAATCATAATATCCAATTTTTATGTTAATTTAAACTTGCAATGATAGAAGCCATTCAGGCCAAAAATACGAATGTATTACATTGCATGATATATCAGGGAAAATTGCATGTGTATATGTTAAATACTGTATTAAAACCATATTTTTACATAGAAACGCTTCATTGTCAATCTATGAGTTATGACTAAGCGCCATTGAAATTGATCCCTCGGTAGGCTGTCTCACAAGTTTATTTTCTTTATGGCTGCTTAAATACATGATTTTTCGGGGTAGTCCTACTGAATATGGTGTAATTCAAGTTCACGCTACTAGGAGTCCTACATTATTTGTGTATGCATTATTGACATTTAAACACTGCATATTCATGATAATGTATGACTTTTTGAAAATTTTAATATTATCAAAGGTATACCTTGACTGGACGTTAAAAATAAATCTCTTTTTCCTCATGGCAATTAAAAAGTGGATGGAACAGAATGTTTTATCACTTAACATTAAGGAAAACTAAACTCAGCATATTTCCGTTATATAAAATACTTCAACGATTTAAATATTCATATTCCTAATAATCATTATTACAATGACTATGCCTGTAATAAAATTGAGAGGATGTCGTCATACAAATACTTGGTGTGTTTTGTCGGATTTCCGAATGAAATGGATAGATCATATTATTTTAAATAAACTTATGCATAATGGAATTGTGAGTATTAAAAAAAAACCTATTATGTTAATGCGCAATGCCGTTTTTCATAATGAAATTTTAGCTTGGGTGGGGTAGTCGCTATATACTTACATTTTAAAAGTGTAGCTATTGTTTTAAATATAGTATGAGGCTGGGATTCCGAAGGGTAGAATCCAACCCTCTGATTTATTGTTTTAAAAACTTGAATTTGAATGATGGAAAAAATTATTAAAGTAAATTATTATACAAATTATTGATTCATATTTACAAACATTTTGGCAATTTTTTCTATATTCCCACATTCTCACAACGGAAGATATGCCAATAAAGTCGGAATTAAAACTTTTCAACAACACAGATCAATGGTTGCAACAAATAAATTTAATCTAGGACATATTTTACATTGTAATTAATTTACTGATTTTTAGAAATTTTAAAGGTAATTAACTCTCACTCTCTTAAAGATTTTAAGAAAGAAGACAAGAAGTAGTTTGATACTTAACAGCAGTCAGGAGGCCGAGTCACTTATCTCTGTTGACTACAGAGGACATAGGCTGACTGAAAGGCAGGGCCGTTTGCAGTATTGGCGGCCCCTGAAAAAAAAAATCGGCCGGGCCACCTGCCAGTGTGGCGGGACTGCCTGGGCCCCGGTAAAACTCTCCGAAAACCCCAGCCTGAATACGGTCCTATTGACGGGACAGAACCCTATACTCTCCATAATTGACATAGAAAATACATTTTCATTAAGGTTTTGTCCTTTTTTGTATTTACTTTTAAATACTTTTTCTAAAATATTAATAATTATCAGAATTACTTAAATCATATACATAATTTATTCTACTTTACTTTACTTAGAAGCCATTTAAGTCCATGCAGGCTCTTTTCCCTCTAAGTATCTGATTAGATAGAAAATTAAAGCTGATGATGAATGCTATATTAAATTGATTTTATTTTTAATATCTCTCTTTATTTTTGTGTATGGTTTTTTTCTTTAATTCTTTTATTATTGATATAGTATTATTATTATTTATTACATTGTTTCTTGCTAACTATAAGAATTATTACATCGTGAGTTGTTATTTTTCTTTATTAGTATAAGATGTTTACTGCTCTTTGTCAATTATATATTTTTGTGGAAATATAAACTATTTTTTTATTTGACTTCCGAGTAGAGTATTACGTTTTTCAGGCTATTTCTCACCGCAACCGTTAGTTGTAAGATTTATAATAGGTTTCCCAGGTTCTTTGTTTATAATCCTGTGCCAAATTGCCTACTCATATTTATCTGTCACCCAACAGCTACCTGTACTGCTATATTATTATGATAATTACTTACGAAAAAATCGATCCGATATGTTCCCCAAAACTGTATCAAATTATACACTTACAGATTTTCACGCTTTACAACTACCTGTACTGCTATATCCTCTATGATGATGACTGACGAAAAATTCGATCCGATATATTCCACAAACTGTACCACATTATACACTTACAGATTGTTCACGCTTTAGAACTACCTGCACTTCTACATCTCTATGATGGTTGCTGACGAAAAATTCGATCACTTATATTCCCTTAACTATACCAAATTCCTTACTTACAGATTGTCACGCTTTACATCTACCTGCACTGCTTTATCTCTATGAAGGTTGCTGACGAAAAAAGTCGATCCGCTATATCCCCATAGCCATAGTGGAGTCTAATAAGAAAGTGAGTGATTGAACTCTACTACGACACGAGAGAGCTCTGATGTAGGATTTAGTAACTATTTCATAAAATTAAAATTTATAAAATATATTACTTTTCAAAAACTACTCTATACTCCTTGTTTTATTATTTAATTAAAGCAATGTTACACGATACAGTCGACCACCGATATTATTATTCAGCTAGCATACACTAATTTTACTTACATTTCAATATTTATTCCAAGATAATACGTCAGAAAAGAAGGCGGTTTGATGTAAGTAAGAAAATACTTCTCTTATATAAGTATTATTTCGTCATCAAATATGTAAAAACAGGTTCAATTTCACCACGTTTCACGTTTGTATTTTATCTTATATTACAATACAATTCTCCCTGTATTTTTTGGGTACAGAGCGGATTATAAATAGCCTAAAATACAACATTTGCAGTTTTTAAACAAAGCTATGACAACCTTAATACATCTATAAATCAAATAAACGAAATAATTATAACGTATTTCAATGTCGTTATTTAGTAATAGTGTTGTGACTAACTGTTCCGTGGTCCTGTCACTAAAACTAGGATTTAATAAACTGCTTTTTTAGTGAGAGACCGAGGAGCAAATGCTGTGATTTCTAAGAAAATATAAGTAACTCATCTATAAGTTTCTGGTCCTGGTCCTGGCCACAATGGATCCTGAAGGAGTTTACCGGCCGTACTCAAAATTGAACAATTTTTCATAATAAACTGACCTATAGAAAAATTACTGAACAAAAATGTATCTTGTCGTTTCTAAGGATATACATAATTTTAAATATATGGTACTGTTGAATAAGTTGCAAGTTTTTTTCCTTACTTTCTTTAATCTTTAATTAATTGTGCAGGCACGTTTTTTCTTATGCCCACGTCGCTTACTGAAATGCAACAAAATTCCCCTAATGTGATTATATAGTCGTACATTCTATAGTTTTACAAATATTTAAAACATATTTATAAACTCAATACAGTACTACAATAAAGTTACACCTGCAAAAACATACATAGTTTGTACAAAATATATATTATACAATTTTAGGCTGCAATGTAGTGTACTTTTACATTTAAAATGTACCCCAAGAATTATTTCTAATAATACTTCACGGAATTTTCCAATAATAATATTATATAAACATTTGTATCAGATTGTTCCAAATTTTATTCAGAGGGGATTATATTACAGTTCTGAAACAAATACAATAATTATAAAGCCTATATCATTCAGGTTCAATTTGGAAATTGATAACAACTTGACGTTTATATCATAAAAATATGAAATATGTTTAGTGTTTACGTTCATGCAAATGTTTATGGCGTTTAATATTTCTATAGATTTGTAACCGGTGTAATTCTACCGCTCGAGCTGCCTAAGTATTTATAATTTTTACTTTGTTGAATATTTCAAAATCTTTCAGCCTGCTGTTGTGGCCAAATCTTATATAGTATGGGTTAGCTAATTTTTAATGGTACATTAGTGGACAATATGGGAAAACCTTCCTGCCTCAAATTCTTTGTATTTTAATGGAAAACTTTAATTTGCCTAAATGCCTCGTTGAAGAAGATATATTGGGCATACTTAAGTTGGCCTGAGAAGCATATTTCAATAAAACACTTCTATTTCCGACCTTTATAATTAATCTATGACCATTGACCAAACCTTATTTCCAGAAGTGCCTTACCATTCAATAATAGACCAGTGAAGGAAACGATTTCAATGTCTACGCCAAGGTTATTTAAAACCTATTCTAGATGGGATATACAAAACTAATAGTCTATTAATAATTATTTTGACATCGATTGGAAAATAGAATAAAGCCAAAAAAGAGAGACTTAAAATATCGAGTAATCGTCAAAATGAGAAGAAACAACGGGGACGTATTTGCAATTACAAGCATACAACTACATACTACAAAATAGTGCTTGAAAACGCAAGAATCCAAACGCTTAAAAAGTAATTAGGAGAAGAATGTAAACTCATCATAAATAATGTTAGCATCAAACTGTTAAAAAGATAGAAAGCTCTATTGCTGAAGGATTTTAAAATAATTTTTCTATTGTATGGATACTTCGTAGAAAACATATGGACAAAAGAAAATTATACTGGAATTATGCATAATAATCCTGTTATTTTAGCCAGTTCCCTTTCCTGTGCTGACCATTTAAATTAATGAGAATTAATATTGTTCCGTCTTTAATCGAGTTTCCCATTTAAACTGAAATTATTGTTACTTTCCTAGCTTCATAAAAATTTTGCAACGTGTTTTTGAGAGGTTAACACGCATACTATGTACCTTATGGACTAAACTATTATGAGACAACGAACCAATCTGAGATAAGATGATAGTAGCTAAAACATTACATGTCACTGATAATATTAACCCAAGAATTACATTTAACAATAATATAACGGGCATATTCCATTTTTATCCATACGTGTTGTTAAATAAACAACAAGAAATCATCCGTTCTTGAAATAGGTTGAGGAAGAAGAATTAAAAAACTATTTACGACGTTAGGAAAGATTCATTTAAAATATTCCATACCACCGTGGTATTAGTTGAAAAAGCTCTCACTGGTGGATTAATAATTACCGAAGTGAAAATGTTTACACGAAAATTAAAAGATATCAACATATCCGAGGCCGGAGATAATTAGAATAAATTGAATAAATTGAATTGAATACAATTTGAATAAATTGTAAAAAAAAAACTTTCAACTCTATTGCCTCAGGGAAGTTGTCTTGGTCCTGTACTGTTCAACCTGTATACCTCTGACTTCCCAAAGTGTATTAAACACTGTACGGCTCATATGTTGGCTGATGACTGCCAGTTGCATTTGTCCTATGCCCATATAAACTCTGATCTTGAAAACATCAGTAAATGGTCTGTAGACAATGGGTTAAAGCTAAATGTAGGCAAGTTCACTGTCCTTCATACTATACCACACAACACAATACAGGCCTTGACAGACAGTGGAGTGGGGATTGCTCTTGATGGGGAGTTTTTGACCTTGTGTGACAGGGTGAAAACGCTTGGCATCATGCTTGATAGCGATCTAACATTCTCTGAACACGTCACTTATGTCATACAACGTGCACTTGGCAGATTTAAGAGGTCTAATACAGATTCAGATCTCTACTGCCGGAATTTTTCGAAGCTTCAGCTTATGCAGTCGATGGTTTTATCCGTCATTTACTACTGCTATCCAGCCTATGGTAACAGCATCTCGCGGGGGGACGTAGAACGTATTCAGGGACTTCAAAACTCTGCTGTGCGTTTCATTTTCAAACTTTCAAACGTTTTGATCACGTGACCGCCTTTCGAGATGCTGCCAGCCTGCTACCAATGGAGTCCGCCTGCAGGATGTTGACTTGCTCATTGGTCCACAAGGTCCTATCACACCAGGGTACCGCAGTACCTGTGCGAGCGGTTGTTGTTCCGGGAGGGGGTCTCGCAACGCAGTACCCGCCATGGCTACCTTCTTGACTTTCGAAAAGTCAGGCATGAAGTCGGGAGGAAAGTTTTTCGTGTTTCGGCCCTAAATTGTACAATGACCTCCCCCTTAGCCTTAAGCAATACAGTTGCAATTCTTTTAAATTAAAACTTAAGGCCTACATATGTTGTTTGATAAATAAACGTAGTTAAGTTGTTAGTGTATAAGTTTAGTAATTTAGTTTAATCCAATGTTGTTCCTTTTAGTTTTTAATCACAAGTCTTTGTTATTTAATATTTAAGGCCATTAAATGACTTGAGTTGTTCTGCAAAACAGTGTATGTACTGGAGAAATGCTTGTAAATAAAGGGCATTTTGATTTGATTTGATTGATTGCTTCTAAAATATACTATTTGTAAATAATTATATTGCAGAATATGCACATATACTGTTAAAAGATGGAAAGACCTTGATATACTGTACATGACAGGAAATAAATAAAAAAAATATATTTTACTTCATTTATTTTATTTATCTATAATTAAGAATACTTATTACTTTATAATTTAGTTGCATACTTTTTAATCGATAAGTCAGACATCTTTTAAAATTAATATAAAAAATTAAATATAATTGAAATACAAAGATCACAAAGATCAAACTACCTTGATATGTTTATAAAATAACTTTTTTTAAAGTAATTTCTAATGTAAGAACAAATTGAGGTAAATTTAGTAATCACAATTTCTAAAAAATATCAAGCTCAACCCATTTACTAAGCTTTATACTATAGAAAAATCACTATTCCTATTATTTTTACACAGTAACAGCGTTACATGTATTTACACATTCCATGTAAATTAATGCCGTGTTCCTAATATCTTTGTGTTATGTTTTGCAGTTAAATTGATGTTACTCTTTAATTGTATTAAGTAACTGTAAGTTGAGATAATTATCATATTTTATGTTATGTTTTGTAGCTAAGATCAAACTAAAACAAATTAGTTGCAATAATAAATTGCATTTATTACAGATAAATGCCTTATACAGTATTTATCCATATTTATATGAATTAAGACAAAACCGTTGGCGGAGCCACATTCAAACACAGACAAGTAAACTAAACCACCAATCATGAATGAATGAACGAATAGACACGCAATTGCTGTACGTGCTGTAGTAGATATGATATAAATTAAGTGTAATAAATTGGCCCCTGTTGAACGTTTCATGGGAAATGCTTTTAAAATGTAAACTTTTACATTAAAATGTAAACTTTTAATGTAAAATGTAAACTTCCATATTTTAAATAATTATGTCTATTTAATTATAATTATTTATAGGTTCTAAAACTCAGATTTTAAAACTCATAATTTACACTAAATATTTACATTTATTTACAATAAGTCAACGTTTTATTTATAAATTTAGCGTCAACTCTTCATTGAGGGACTTTTTAATGTCTGCCGCTTATCACGTAATTGTATATATTTAACTGCCATTATGAGACTTTTTAACTACCTGACTTCTAAATGAAGTAAATATATTTAACCCGTTGAAGAGTAGCTGAAAGTGGTTACAAAAGAGTACTGACGGTTATAGCAGTTTGATTCCATAATAGTAACGTCAGTTTTAACCGTCCACCACAGGCTTGTTTTAAGTTATCAATATTACGGCTGTTTACATTCTGTAGTGGCGTTCCAACGTACTATTTTGAAAGGAAACGTTCAACGTAATTATTGCTATGAGGTGCTGGCTCCTAGCGACATTATGTAAAGTCACAGCTTTGTCGCCTAATTTTTCAGAAACTTGTTCGCTAACTCATTTCTTGGACATTATTAGGTACTGGACCGGAGTGAATATGACCGTTTTGTGAATACTGTTGTAAAATGAGTGGTTATCTGGACTAAAATAATCGTATTCAGGTAAATGCAATTAGACAACCTTTTATATGAGTTAAAATAATAGAAAAAGAAAAAAAACTGCTTATGAATGCACTAAATGTGAATTTGCGTGTTAAAAAATTATTTAGCTTTATAAAAACTATTATGAAAGTCAGTTTTAAAGCTTAAATTGTAAAGTAACGTACTATTTTGGTCTTCTAAATTATTTAAAGACATTTGAATGAACACAACTATTAAATGTTCTTTACTCCCTGGAGTCCAGTCATGATAATCTTACCTATTCTATTAGACCCTAAGTAGGTTGTTGGTTGGTCGTTATAGCTTGTACTAAAACTTTATTTTAGCTTGTAATATTTCACTCTTCTATAATCTAAAATTACGTACAGGATAAATTAATTAGGACTAATATTGATCCTGAAGTTTTTGTCGAGTAGCTGCATTAATAAATTAAAACATCAACAGAAGAACTTATTATTTTAAAATATACATTTACAGATATAGATATGTATTTAGGTATAGAGTAAATACATAACAAGAATTCTTTTAATTTTTCAAAGTAAATGAATCAGGATAAATTTTTACAGAAAATAATAAAAGTTTCTTGGAAAAACTAGATTTTAGGAAGACAACGTATTGTTAGGTTCTCTAATATAGATGCTTAAATTGTTCTTACTTTCATAACAATGTGAAATAACATTTCATTTAGTATAAGGGAGATGTAACATTAATATTCAATATAGTTATTTTAGTTTTTGTTTGAAGCAATAGTGAACAATACCAAGACGTTTTAGTAGCCTTCAGCTTTATAAAAAAATTTAAAGGTCTTAAATCTATTATTTTTAGACAATTGGTGAATTTTTTACCTACAAATTAAAGGTAAATACCCTTAGATCTGAATAATTATAATTCCTGAAGTGGAAAAATATTGAACTTATTGCACAAAAAGTAAAATTCTGCACCCAATTATTGGTTTTACTGATACTTTAATTTAAATCAAAATACTAACGAAGAAGTTTTATCTAGGAAATAATGTACTTCAGACTAGGTTTAAGATTATTCTCACTCTAGCCCTGGAGTGGATAAATTGAGATAGTAACTACTATGGTAGAAGATGTCTACTAGGCACACTCTGGTAATTATTCCCTTCATTATGTGCCCAATAGATGTCCAAGTAAACCTTTTGCATTGATATGCCTCAATTAATATTGATATGTTGCATTAATGTTGCTATATTATGTAAAATTCTTTTTATGAAACGGATATTCTACTTTAGTTTAAGCGAAATGTATTAAATATTTTTTGATTGGATATGGATTCCAGTACGGCATTATTAACTGTAATACTTATATTGTGCGAGTTTTTGTATCGAATAGTGTGTGAAAGTACCAAACACAATGCGTTAAACAATTGTTTGCTTCATAAACTATTTACAAGTATAAAAATTACTACATTTAAGCCGTTAACCATCATTTAGTTGGGATTTTCTTATAATTTAACAATTATTATTACACTACTTTGCTCACTGTTAGTATTTATGCTACTACAGAATAACGGGAAGATATCTCAGAGTCATCGGTAAGGAAATAGTTTTCTTAAAGATTATATGTTTCTATCAATCGAGTAAATCAGTTTCGAAATTCATAACGCCGTTTCAATATCTTAAGACCGGCAAATATTAAGTTGAATCTATATTCTCCCTTCAGGTACTTGGAGAATTAAAAACAGCATAAAGCGCAAATATAACTGAGAATATACCAGTGGGATTTATTTTGTATAGTAATCATCAATATGCGAGATATTAAAGTATTTAAAATATCAACAAACATAAATATTTGTTTAATTTCAATCACGTTACTATTTTCGTAATATATTTGTATATGTTATTATTTATTTATACCCAATAATATATGGTCTAGTGATTGATGCTGATAAATTGTAGATAAAACCAGGATTTAAACTGCGTACTTTGAATGTCATGAGATAGTGAGAGCAGAAATTATGATTTATGGACAACAAAAATAACTCACTGTAGGTCCTGGTCCTGGTCCTCTCTCGGAACCTCACATCGTGTTCCTTGTTCGGTGGTTCTCCGAGGTGCTGCGATTAGAGTGAATTTTGAATATAGGCCTAATACTGAACAGTTAAAACCATTGAAATTTCCTGAACTTTCTATTGTTGTTTCCATGGATATACGTAATTTAAATGTGTACTGCTGTAGGGGACATATCATCTGGGTTATTTTAATAACAGTGTCAATATATCTTCCACAAGGTACGTTCCTATACAAATCACATCAATACAAGATTTATTTGTATTTATTTTTTAGTCTAGGGGCCAAACATTTACGAGTAGAAGCTAACAGCCTTGAATTTCCAAAAATGAAATTGATCTTCAGCCAACACTAGCTTTGGTCCGGTAGTAAAAGAAGTAAAAATCTATGAAGTGATATGTTTATCTAAAATAATTATTTTATGATAAACATTTATATCCAGCCGTTACACACGCAAGTGATAGTTATATAACCGTCAGCCAACGATATGGAAAGACTAAATTAGCCATTTTGTACCGATTTTGTCATTCCAGTTTATTATATTTTATAAAGAGTAACCTACGAATCTTTAAACCTGTAAAATACGCTGGTACACCAATATTTATGATTTACTCTTACCTTAGAAATTAAATGTTCTCAGCGTGCTCTAGTCTGACATGATCTGGGTTTCTATCAAATTAATTAGTACTAAACACCTTACAGTATCAAAGGGTTGTCGATTGGACATTTCTATTAACTTTTTGAACATTTTGTTTGTACTGTATCTCACTTTAATCCAAATAAGAACTTATAATCTGACAATTTGAACAGCGGTTATCGTATTACTACATGTTAAAAAAAGAATGTTTTATAACTACGGAGTACATCACATTTATTTAAAAAAGAGCCTCTAAATATAAAAATAAATTTCGATTTCCAAAGCTATATACCTTGTGTACTTTTAATGCACACTTTGGTATTCAAATATATATTATATTTTATAGTTGTAAAAATTTATAGCTAATGCATCTCTTACGTATGTAGAAATATGCATTGAATTTTAAATCGCTAATCCAGTAATGCAGGGTTTAACTCGGAAATTAAATGAATAGTTTCTGCTTTAGTTCTTTGAAACTGAGACAAGAACCTTCCATTGTAATTAATAAATGGTTTATAAAATTTGGAAGATGAAACGACATTATTCCGATAACGTTTACAAAAGTGGTTTTGGGGAATATCCCTTTTAGAAAGGTTTTCTCTCGCATACGGAACGTATTCGCAAAAATATACTTTAATTAATTTTCTTTAGAGTATATCTTTCTATACGGTGGTATTTCTTAATTTAATTTCCAAGACAAAATGGTAAAATTTCTGCGAGGGGACAAAATTTCTGCCATGTATCTATACTTTGAGAAGTTGATGATCCTATAGTTTCACGTTGCAGTCCTAAGACACCTTCAGTGTAATTTTACTACATTACAAACTTAATTTAAAGACTTGTGTTAATAAAGCTAAACTCAACATACACAGGCCTTCCCACCATATCTGCGTTATATAAGAATAGGTGGGTTCGCCGTCCTTTTGGATGTTGTCAGTGAACATCGTAGTGCACTCAGTTGTGCACCTGATGAGACATGAGGATACAGTGTGCTGTTATGAAAGTAATGAGCATATTCAGAAAAAGAAAACTGATTTATTCATCCAAATGGTGCAAATGGACAAAATACTTCAACATAGCCTCCTCCTGCAATACACCTGCGTAGACAATTCTGTACGCTTGGAAAGCACCCCGGAACCCCTTGGCTGGAATGCCTCTCAGGAGAATTATAACTTCAGCTTGGATGTTCCCCACCGCCTCCAATTCCTTTCATCTCAGCTCTCTCTTCAGTCGGTGGTAAAAAAATATCACACGGACCTATAAGGTTGTAAGAAGTTTGGGGCAGCACGGGATTCTTGTTCTGGGTAGTGTAGATGGTAACGACGAAGGCCGTGTGGCAGTGGGCATTTTTGTAGTGGAGCTTGAAGATGACTTTAAACATCAGGCCGGACGCGGGCGATGTGGCGTTTCAGTCTCGAGCGCCTCCAGATAAAAGACTGCGTTGACAGTTTTTCCTGGCGGTACAAACTCAAAAAGGAGACTTGCTCAAGTACACTTTTTAGGGTTCAGGAGAGTATTGTGTGAGCCAATGGGAGCTCTGCCTTTTGTATTGAAGTAATGTACTGATGCTGTTATGTAACTCACATGTATATCTTAAATGTGTGCTGGGGTGTTTAAGCTGACGCATTAATTTCCAAAAACTACTTATTCTAATTCTTGATGAAACAGAAATTAAATTATTATAAGTTACTGAGAGAAATTTTAATGTTTGTGTGTTTTATAATTTTATTTTTGGAAATAATTAGGCATTCAAAACACTGTAAAATTTTACTTTGCCCGTTATTACCTGTTGTACTGTGAAAGAGAGCTCTGGCGTGAATTTTAGTAACTAATAATAATGAGTTAAAACTTGTAGAACACATTATGTCACAATTTTTTGGCACCGAGTTTTTAATTATTGAATTATACCAATCAAACCAAAATCAATTATTGTCTTTATATGATAAATAAAAATCATTGACCAATTTCAACTCATTACGAAAATTTTCCTTACTAGAAATGCTAGAAATATTGCTGAATAAAACGAGTAAGAAAATGTTTCTCATTACCAGCTATATATATTTTTTTGATAAAACTACGTAAAAACTTCCAATATATGTTTTTGGTGCGATGGGTATTAAATAATGTAAACTGATTCTCCCTGTGCTCTTTGGGTACTGAGAGGATTAAACACAGCACAAATTATTGTCTTTTATTTAAAAACACAACAATAAATTGAAATATGTACTTCTGTTAGAACTAAATATGAACTATTCTGGTGCTGTGTGCTGTGAATAATACTCGCTAAAAACTAGGATGTAAACTGCTTATGTGTAACGAGAAATAGTAAAAACTATGAATTATATTGAATAACAGTAACTCATCCTTGTAAGTCCTGGTGCTGGTTCTGCTTCTGGCCATCACATCGTGTTCCTGGTGCTATTTTCCGTGACTAACTGTGAATTGAGCGAAGTTTGAAAAATGCAACGACATAACACTTTATAATTATAAAAAAAAATTATAAATGTTACGTTGTATAAAAAATGGATATAAAATAATATTTTATGTAAACTTCTCCTTACTTTTCACCTGTCCTATATATTTATGACGTCACGACTAATACTACCGCTAAAAAGAACGCTTGTTCTCTGATTACACCAACACATATATTTTAAGGAGACAAACGTGTGAATAAAACATAATTATAAAGGTTTTAATAAGTTTGTTCCCTGTCTTAAAGTTTATGATGTATATGCTACATTATTATTGTTTAAAATCAATATTTCAGAGAACCCTATTTGACATGATATTTATATATTATTCCTAATTAGTCTAAAAAATTATGTAATTCTCATCTTTCTGAAAAATATTATAACAAATAACATAAGTATTAATACATAAATAATCATATATAATATTTATTATAAAAACAAAATTTATAAAGATTTTTTTTTTATATTTTTAATTGATTGATACACAATCACGCCAAAACTTACTGAAGATATTTTGAACAAAATTTGATATGTTCAATACTTAGATATACTTAGAGTATTTAAGCACATTATTATCTTAAAATACACAAAAAATACTGATTTAATTAATTGCAAGTGTATTTTTACTGTAGAAATAGTCTAATATCACCTGATCGTGTTACAGAGCCCAATCATTCCAGTATTTTTGTATGTCTATGTATAAATATCAGTTTGCTAAGTAGAATGAAAAAACGGTAATGTAAAGTACGATATAGTTTTACATACATGCAGCAATAAGGCATTAAACTAATTTGTATATTCTGTTATTCTGATGATGTTCATATGTATAGCTTATTGGCCATATCCCAAAACGTAATAATTAGGTGTTAGAGAAGGCTCACTAATAAATATAATATCACAGATTAGAACTAAGGCACCAGAGATATTATTACTTACTTATTAGTCATTATCAGGTAACAAAGGCACATTGTGCAAGAATCCTATTTCACCGTTTTATTATCATATCCTGGTAATGAATTCCCTACAAAGCCTTAAAACAAGGGAAGCTCGTAAATGAGTATTTTATTTTTAAGTATTAGTTAAGCGAGTTTTATAAATTCAAACACAATTGTTATTAATATAGCGTCTGTAAAATACACAAACTAGGATATGCAAGAGACAAGCTGGGCATCACGTGCGTGTAATAGAAACTAACGTGTTCAAAGACGACTAAACTCTTCTTATAAAAACTTCACTTTGACTGTATCTGTGCTTTCTTTGACACATTTTATAGTTAATCTTAACAGTGACATGGACATCACCTCTAATAAAAAGTTAGGAAATAAAAATAATTTAAATAAAAAAATTTAACAAACATTTTCTGTTAAACTTATTTTTTTTATAACACGTAATGCTAGCTCTTCTAATAACTGCTTTAAAACAATTAAAACTAAAAATAAACCTAAAGCTAATATACATTTAAAGTCCTTATGCTAGTTACGTTATTACATAGTTGTCGAACTAGTTGTTTCTCAATAACATCGACGAATACAAATGTTCTCAATAGTTAGAAATCAAATATGATTATGACCTTAAAGTCGAGTGAAGACAAAAGTATTTATTTAATATAGGGTTTTTCTCTAATGAATTCAAAAGTATGCATCCATATCCTCAGTTTCCCATAATAACAGCTCTTTAAAGATCTAAGTTTGCAATTTAAACTCGTTTCTTTCAAAGCTAATGCAGTTTTACAGTTCTGTGTATAAACCAAGCTGTGGTGGTAATCCTCATCAACTAGTTGAATAAATTAAAATATACGGACTATTATTATACTCAAATGTGTACAACACCCTTTATCCCTTTATATAAATCATTGGAGTTAAAAAAAATATAACGCAATACGCTTCTGAATTTTAATCATAAATGAGCTAACCTTTAGTAAACGAACATTATTTTCAATATTTACACTGCTATAAAATGCCTGAAAAGATTTCTCTCAGGCACATTTAAGAAAATAATTTTTTTGGTAATCTTTACACTTTTTATAAATTAAGTGAGAATGGATATTGAAACATTTGGCGATTTTAAAGAAGATAGCTGTAAACTGTTTTCTTTCTGTACACTTAGAGTATTGAAGGGATGTAAAACCATAGATACTAAAATCAAGTTCTTTCAGTTCGTTCACAAAATATACGAAAGTTATTTGTTGGTCAAGATAAAACAAGAAAATAAATTTATTAATTACAAATTATAAATCCTTTTAAATGCAAACAAACACGTTTATAATTACATTAGAACTGGTTTAGCTGTTTTTGCTGTGGTTACTTATAGCTAAAATCTAGGATGTAAATTGCCTTTCATTATGAAGAATAATCAATGCAAAAACTTTTATAGAAGAAAAGTAAGATATCTATAAGTCTAGATCCTGGTCTTCGCAAGGCGTACTCCGTGTGTAGATTTTCCACATCCTGCGTGTTAAACGATTTAGAACATTTAAGAGGTCCTAGCTCTTATCAAGCTCTTGGCCATTGCACTTGTTCCTGGTCATGCTTCTCCAATCATAACGTGGCGTGAGTTCATAGAATTTTGTAAATAGCAGTATTGAATTTATCAAAATCTTGGTAATACATGTTCTTTCGTGTTTCCATGGATAATTAAAAGATACAAGATGTCACTGTTGTATGTTTCATATGTTTCTTTTTCATAGTTTTATCCTTCACTTTGCTTGTTTTACGTCATGACACTATAACAGTGAATAGATATTTTATCAGGTTAACCCGGACACATACATGTTAATTAGAGACAAACATGTTTTGTTACACGCCTTACCTTAATGCCAAACGTGGTAGATTACCATAATTATAGATCCAAATATCCAGGCAAAAATACTCCATATGTCACGGTCATTGCTAAATAGTATATTTTCATAACCAGTCCTGCCAAAATTTTTGTTCAAACCTCTGGTCCTAAACACTAGTAATGGCTTTGTCCGTACTGGTTTAATTAACACTTTCTAATACTCATTGTACAGTTGACATTGATTACATCTCCTGGTTACTTAAACTTATTTTTATTGTTACACTATTACACGTATCATGGTTAGAGACTTTTAATTATTTCTGTATTAAAAAAACTAATTATCTTTATTCCAACGTAGTTGTGATACATCCCTTTATATAACTTTATATATTTACAAACCCAGTAGGGATCACTTCTGGTTTTTTTTTATACCTTCCAGCTGAACTCACCCACTAGGCAACACAAAAAAACCAATGTTTCACTTAAATCTCGGTCCCAACCTTATGGAAGTCCCAGAAGCGGCACAGATCCCTAAACCGCAAATGTCAAGATTTCTTTGGGGTTAGGTTAATTTGACAGTTCCTGTCTATTTGCGGCAGATGACTGTTGGAGATGGCAGGGTTCGTTTTCTTAGTTGTCCAAAGGTTCTTGCCTTGTCTGGACGAGAAGGGGTGTGCCAACCCCTTACCTGCTTTGAACTGAATGAGGAGGGGTTGGGGGCCGGGGATCAAAGCTGACCTACCCCTCTCTTACGAGGGGTACATGACGAGATTAGTACAATAAATTCCTTTATTATGGATCTCGATTAGGACGCGGTCCCTACCCCTAACCTTTAACCCATCCAGAGAATATCCTGTCACTCCGGAAAAGATGCGCAGAAGAGTTTTTTTTATAGGACTAGGTTCAATTTATAAGCTTCATTTTCCTATGGGTATAAATATATTTATATTAACACATAGATTAAAAATAAAGTTTTCCTTACGCCGTTTTGGGCTTGAAAATGCCTTGTAATATACTATATATTCACAAAGGACGTAAAAACTTACTTCACATGTATAATATATTTCCTTAGAAACTGCCATCCATATCGAAAGACGCTATTAAAATGTATATATAGTTGTTGTGGTTAGTGATGATGAATACATGGATATTGGGGGTGGGGGGGGGGGGGGGTAACTGACCTATCCCAACAAAAGTTTTGTAAAGAAATCACTAAAACGTTTTCCTTGTTGTTTCTATGGAAATCTATAATTTTAATAAATATACACAGATCAGCTGACTTTTGGTTATTTGGTGAACATGTATTGTATATGGGTATCTGTTAAAATTTGGTTTATAAACTTGCTTTTTTTTTCAACGTGAAATAGTTCACAAACTGATAATAAGGACTGTTATTTAATTGATCTCGTTTATTTTGTGTATAATAGTTTTTGATGTTTGTTTTAATTTGTTCGTAATGTAATGTTTTTTTGTTCTTCCTGTTATCATAAACCCTTGTCTTGTTTGTGTTTATGTTTTGACTGCTTACGTATTTTTTTAGATTCTTATGATGCAAACAGGTTCCACTTGTGAAAATGCTTTCACTGATGATAGTGCTCATGTTTCTACACTACATGATACACGGTTTATATTCAGAGACAGCAGTATTATCTACAGGTATTCCAAACTCCCTGAAACTCTGAGGAGAAAGAAAGTAATGACGGCATCCCACTGGCACAACAGTGGACCTGGTTTTCATTCAAAAGACGCCTACGGGAAATTGGTTTTGAACGGTCCCCGACATATCGAAGAAATTGGTATTCCAACACCCAAATAAGCTTCTCAGATTAACTACAAATAATCGCGTTTATTTATGATGCTTATTGGAGGGTCAAATACGATGGATGAGAGCACCACATCGACGCCGCCGTCTCATGTTGGCGAGGATAAACCACCTCCGATCTTCGTACCCAACGTTGTAAACGTTAAGAGCATGATAACCGCTATTGAAACTGTTATCCCAAATGACAACTACACATTTAAATGCCTCAGCCAAAAACAAATTCAAAGTTAATACAACAACTATTGACGGTTATCGGAAGCTGGTGCACAAACTAAAAGAGTTGCAGGTCACCTTTGATACCTACCAAATGAAACAAGAGAAAGCATATCGCGTGTTTTTAAAAAATATGCACTTTTCCACTGATGTTGCGGACATTAAGATTGCTATTGAATCCTGTGGGTTCCAGGTTCGCAACGTTATGAATATGAGACAGCATAAAACCAAAAGCACCTCTTTCAATGTTCTTTGTTGATCTGGAACCAAATCCGTGTAACAAAGATATATTTAATAACAGTACCTCCTTAATGCAAAAATTACCTTTGAACCATCGCTCAGGAAATCCGAGATCGTTCAGTGTAAGCGATGTCAAAGTTAATGGACACACCAAAATGTATTGCTGGCACCCTTAAAGGTGCGTTTAAATGTAGCCAGAACCATGACACACGGGCATGTTTGAAATCCAGTGATACCCCACTCACCTGCGCTCTATGTGAGGGGAACCACCCGGCGAACTACAAAAGTTGTTCTGTGTACCGCGAACTTAAACAAAAATCGTTTCCCCCGATCAGACCCAAAGTACCTGAAAGTAAAAGTCATGATCAATCACTTCGGGGAGCCCAAGAAGTGGTAAGACCTCCCAGTCCATCCACTGTTCGAATCCTGCCGGGACGATCATGTGCACAGGTGGCATCCAACTCGATGTCTGAAGATAACAGTACTCAAAACGCTTTAAGTAAAACACTTAACGACTTTTTCAGCTAATTTGAAAAAATAATGAATACAACAGGCTGAACAGATAGGTACTTTAATGAACCTATTATCTTCCGTCATTTCGAAGCTAAAATGAAAATAATTTTTATAGAATAGCAGTTTGGAACGCCAATGGGCTTGAGTAACCATACTCAAGAGGTTAAAATATTTCTTGGTCTTCATAAAGTTGATATTATGCTTATCTCCGAAACTCACTTCACATATATGACACATTTCAAAATTCCTTTTTATTCTCTGTATCACTGTAATCATCCAGATAATACTGCTCATGGTGGTAGTGCGGTATTAGTTAAAAATAGTATAAAACACCATGCCATACCTGCCTATAAGGATAATTATATTCAAGCTTCCAGTGTTGCGATTGAAGACTGGTCAGGTCCACTCACGGTACCTTTCTGTCTATACCCCTCCTCGTCATAACGTTTCATACCAGCAATAACAGCGGCTTCTTCAATACATTGGGTTGTAGATTTATTGCGGGGGGTGACTTTAATGCGAAACACACCATGTGGGGCTCTCGGCTGTGCAATCCCAGAGGCCGTTATCTCCTTAAGACTATTAACGACAATAATTATCAATATTTTTCTACAGGAGAACCGAATTATTGGCCTACTGATCTCTTAAAAATTCCTGATTTGCTTGATATCTTCGTGTCTAAAGGTATTTCCCAAACGTACACACGTGTAGAATCTTGTTTGGTTTTATCCTCAGACCATTCTCCATTGATCTTCACTTTAAGTTCATCTGCCATTACTACAGAGGGTCCACTGCGGTTAAGTTCTAAATATACTGACTGGGACCAATTTCGATCTCTTCTTTGACGAAAACTTGCATTTACACGTTTCCTTGAAGACAAATGGTGAAATAGATAAAGCTGTTGAATTGTTTAACAGGACAGTCCAGAAGTGTGCTTGGCAATCAACGCCGTATCAACGAAATGGAACCACTAATGGCCTGAAATACCCTCTTAGCATCAACAAAAAGATTGCTCAAAAAAGAAGACTTCCTAGGATTTGGCAAAATTCCAGGAATCCTCGTGATAAAAACAACTTTAATATAGCGGTGCGGGATTTGGAAACGTTTGTTATCTAACTTCAATAATGAAAGGTTTCAAGTTTTTACTGCAAGTCTAACTCCTACAGAAGACACGAAATATTTAATGTGAAAAACTACTAAACACATGACTAGTCCAAGAGTGCCGATTCCTCCGATAATCTTTGCCAGGTGGTGGCTGGGCCAAGAACAACAAGGAGAAAGCTGAAGTATTCACTACGCACTTACGCGATGTGTTCAAGCCTAGTGACTCAAGCTCAAGCTCCTGACCCAGAAATTGAATACTTATTAGAATCACCTACCCAACTATCACTTCCTGTTCAGCCCTTTACTCCCCTCTGAAGTAACTGAAATAATTGTGAAACAGTTGAAGCCGTACAAAGCTCCTGGGTAAGACCTCATTACAGGAAGGATTTGAAAAGAACTGCCGAGAAAAACTATTATGTTTTTGACTTTTGTCTTCAACGCAATATTGAGAATTGAGCATTTTCCAGCACAGTAGAAATTATCGTAAATTTTCATGGTAGCTAAACCTGGAAGCCTCCACATCAGGTTAGTTCTTATAGGCCCATAAGTCTATTGCCTGTGACTTCAAAAGTTTTTGAGAAGCTTTTTCTAAAAACGATTTCAGCAAGTTATTGATAGCGGCAACCTTATCCCCAACCATCAGTTTGGTTTCCGCCAGAAGCTCTCTAACCATTTAGCAGATTCATCGTGTGGTCAATGTAGTGAAGGAAGATATGGAAGCAAAAAGATACTGCTCGGCTGTTTTTCTTGATATCGGTCAGGCTTTTGATAAAGTTTGGCATGAGGGTCTCCTCTATAAATTAAAACTACTAGTTCCTCATTCTTTCTTTAATGTCATCAAGTCCTATTTGTCAAACAGGTTTTTTCGAGTCAAATTTCAAGACGAATTCCGACCTCCACAAAATTGAGGCGGGCGTTCCACAAGGCAGTGTATTGGGTCCCATATTCTACACCCTCTTCACATCTGACATACCTGTACGAGCCGATGCCACCATGGCCATCTTTGCTGATGAAACCGCTATACTAGCCTCTCATGTAGTCCAAGGAACTGTATCCCAACGACTACAATCTGAGCTGGATGACTTGTCGGAGTGGCTTGTGAGATGGAGGGTGAAAGTTAATGAAACCAAGGTCCACTCATGTAACTTTCACAACAAGGCCTGCTAACTGCCCAACTTTCTCTCTTAATAATGTCCTCCTCCCCCAATCTGAAGAAGTAAAATATCTGGGTATGCATCTAGACCGAAGACTAACTTGGCGTTCTCAAATCTGGCAAAAAAGATTATTTTTAAACTCCAAAATTCAAAAAAATATCCTGGCTTTTAAACAAGAGATCGAAATTATCATTAAAAAAATAAGTTGGGTGATTTTCAAACCTGTTTGGACTTATGGTATACAGCTTTGGGGGTACAGCCAGTAACTACAACATCGAAATTCTCCAACGTCTTCAGTCTAAAGTCCTTCGGAACATCCTGGAAACTCCGTGGTATATAACTAATCAATTTAGTACATCAAGACACCAAAATTCCCACAGTAAAAGAGGAAATAACTCGCTACAGCAAGAAGTACCAAGACAAGCTGTATTCTCATCCGAACTATCTTGCGATGAACCTGTTGGATAATAGTGCGTCAGTTACACGTCCCTGAAGACACACTCAATCCTGGACTTACCTCTTGGTTCTAATTTCAAACTTTCTTGTTTATTTGTGTTAGCTCTATCGCTGGATAGAGACTAACTCGTCTTAATTTTATTATTTTATCTAATTTACTTATTGTTTCTAAGAATGACTGAACAGATTGTAAAATAAAATTGTCAAAAAAATATATTTTTTTGAAAACTTAGACAGTCAGAAATGACATTTGTCTAGCCCTCGAATGATTGTAGTCTTCTTATTTCTTAGCCAGAGTAAACAAGATATTGTTGTAAGCACGTTCTCGGAAAATATAATATGATTATTATCATCACACCTAGTATTCTTTTAGTCCAGGCAATTGCAATACCCAAAGCTAAATTAAATTTTAGGAACTAAATTTTACCGGTTATATTTTGTAAACTTTATTTTGAGGACATCAGTTTATAAGGCTGATAAAGAAAGATAGAGGATAAACGTTTTTAGAAAACATTGAAACGACTCAACTGCTCTGTTACAAAGCAGTTGAGTCGACAAAGAGTAAATTTTATCGAGTGTCCGGTTTACATTACTGTGATGTTCATTTAAAATCATCCAATGCGGTAGTTTTAATTTGTTTTTATATTACGCTATAATCTGCGTAATACTACAATATCATTATATGAAGACTATAATTTTCTGTTTAGTAAATACACAATAAATTGCAATATAAAAGGAATAATACTTAAATGCGAAGGCAGCGTCTCTTTAATTTTGTATTCTCTAATTTAAAAAAACCACTACCGCACCACAATCACCGTTATACATATGCCAACAATATTTATCACAATATTTAATATATAAATAAGTATAACATAAAGTAGGAGTAAAATTAGGAAAATTAAGTTTCGTAAAACATTTGTAGCTTTACATATCGTTAAAAATATATATATATATATATATATATATATATATATATATATTAAAGAGTATATATACACATTGGCAGTAACTTTTGGTTTCATTACATTTACATAATCAAAATTTTATGATACATTTAATGTTATAATAATATTTTCTTACCGTTAGCCTATTAGATGTTATAAATGTTTATAACGTTAAATTTAAGTAAGATAAACAGTTTTTCGTTTTGACAATGAACTCTCTTAAAGATGTGTAAAAAATTTAGAATAAAATGTTGTGATCAAAAAAACTGTTTCAGACAGAGAGAGTTAGAGAGAGTGAGAGGAGACACAGTGGGAAGGTAATAGACTCAGTGGGGTTGCTCACTCTGAGTAAGGCATGTTACGTTAAATTGTTACGTTTGTTTGGTTTAAAATCAAGTGTGATAAATAATAACAAGCTGCATCTATACACAATCCTACAATTTATGATAGTGTCGAGTGCCGATATAAATATTTTTCGTGATAAAACATAAAATAATATGGAGTGTACGGCATAATGTTAAGCATTTAATAATCAACTGTTATTGGGGAATAATATCAGTGATCAGTGAATTTATTTTAATGTAAATTTGTTAAGTTTCACTATTAAGGAAATTTTCAGAAATAAGATTCTTTTCTTACAGCAGTCGTATTCTCATTTGCCAGTATATTCTGTAGCAAAATTAGTGTGTATATTGAAGACTATTACATCAATACTCTTACTGTAAACCAACATTTAGTCAAATTTTCGTCAAATTTTAAAACGAAAGCATTAGCAATTAAAGGTTCACCTGTCATTAATTTATAAATATTTAATATTTTTTGAAATATATCTCCCTTTCCACCTTTCACTGAAAAAGTAACAATCGCATGCAAAATGTCACTGTAAAAATAAATTATCACACATTATTCTAACGGCGTAAACTGTTTAAAATATTATTTCAAAACAGGAGTGAAAAAGCTTTACCTGAATATTATCAGTTATAACAGTGGCTTTCGTGTTGGATCATGATAGTTAAATGTATTTATATGTTTACGATTAGAATTTTTAAACGACTATTTTAAAAGTAACGAAAGTGAAAACTATGTAAGTATTAATACAACTTATTATTATTATTAGAGATGTAAACCTTGATATGTTTGATAAATATATACAAAATAAGAAAACCTTCTTACACTTTTTGATCTTTTTTTATTTCGTACAATGTACATTTCAAATTCTAAGTAATTCATCTTCAGGTCGATAAATTACAAGGTCGGTGGTACTGATAAAAAGTCCAACGTCTTAGAACACTCGGCCATCGGCACTCCCCAAATGTTCCTGTAGTCGTTAGAACATTTCAGACTTGTTATGATAATAGTTACAGACTAACATTTATTTTATTAGTCCTGTACATGAGTTAATAATTACAAACAAACTGTTTAAAAATTAAATTAAATGATATTGAATCCCTAACCACTAACCCGTTTTTCAAATAATTGATCGCTTATTTAATAACTTTTTAATTTAGTAACTTGCTTTCCCTAAATAGCTTTAACAATTTAATTTTAAATGCACTCTAAATGTAGACTACTTGAATTAGATACATCATAGTGAAAACTTAGAACAAATCTACTTAGGTTCAATTAGATTCAGATATACTAATAATAAATAACATGACATATCGACTAGTGTGTCTGGATTTTTTATCTAAATTATGATAATTTATTACGGTACTGTAAAGCGGGCAACGGAAGATATTTTACCTTTAGTATATATGTGTAAGGTTAATCTGATAACAAGAATCGGTGTAATCATAGTAGTAGTCGTTAACGGCAAGTGAAGGTATCAAGAAAGAAAGAAACAGGTGAAACATAGACAGCGGATTACATAATAATATTGTTTTTTATAACCATGGAAACAGCTAAGTACAATTATTTGAAAGTGTTTGATAAATTCAAAAGTGTTTTTTACATAATTCTTTGAACTCAAACTATGTTGGGTTGGAAAAGCAAGTCCAGGGACAGGTGCAACGACAAAGCTTGATAAGGGCAAGGGCATTTGTTATAGTTCAGTTTCAACGTTCAAAATCGTTCAACACGCCAGAACACGTCAGGAAATTTTAACCTGGAGTTCGAAGCCGAAGACCCAGGATCAAGACAAGGACTTATAGATGAGTTACTTTGATTATTTTAAATCGTTGCTTTTTACTCAAACTATTCCTTATGCCTAAAGCAGTTTACGTGCTAGTTTGTAGAGATTATTAATCACAGTAAAAAAAAGTAAAAAATTTTAATTGAAGTATACGCGTTTTCAATCTTTAACTGCATTTTAATCTTCTAAGGATTACAGAATTTATTTATTTATTTCGGATTATCATAATGAAATATTAACGTTAGTAATGATTTGTGTACAAAACGAAAAAGAAAACTTGTAACTTAGGGTTGTTAACCCTTTAGTACGTTAAGTGTACAAAAATAATTACTTTTATGATTTGTTTCTAAAGCATTAAAAATAGATCCCTTCATAAATATTGTATAAGAATTGTAAAGATTAATTAAAGAATTGTTCTCTTAAAGGTATTTAAGAGTCATCTTTCTGGCATTATAACAGGGTGAATATGTAAGGAATGTGATATTAGTGATTGCTGTTTAACTTAGGATTATAGTTCGTAATTTAATTACTCATAGTTTCCTTAAAGTCAACAATTATGAAAACTGTATTTTACAGATTTGTAGATAAATTTTTACAATCTGAATTAATAATGGTCTGTATATTTTAATGTATTAAATTAGTTGCTGAGATTACATTAGAGATCATCCATTTCACAAGAGAAACGAAAATGAAGTTATACAGCGATAGAAGCAACTTACTATACTACATATTCATATTTAAGTATTAAATTTTTATAATGAAAAAAACTTTTTTTTTTTCAAATAACTGTTTCATCCCAAAATATAATAAACCGTTCTTGAGAATATTGCAGAGCATATATTAAATAATGATAAAGTTAAAATAGCTTCGTTTAGTTTTTGTGAGTACAGTGGATCTTTGTTTAGATAATCTTTTTGAGTGCGGTTTGCGGCATTACACTGCTAGATAAGCCCTTTAAAATGATGTGCATATTGACCTATGCTCCTATTTTAGATTTCCTTCTGACTCCATTGCGGTACGTCGCCATGATATTACAGAAAACTGATAGTTCCTTCAAAAAGTATATTTTTTATGTGTAGTATTGATGTACAAAAATCTTTGTTGATTCATCTGTTATCGTTCAGAAAATAATCATACCTGTGCAGGACTTTTATGTACACATACTCCCTGTATATTATATTACTGTTGAGACTTTTATATATGTTTATTATTTTAATGTCATAATAAACAAAACATAATAAATAACATACACTGAAAATGTACTTTCCAACACAACCTTTTTTAAGAACGAATTATAAAATGGAGTGGAAATAGAGTTATAAACACTTCTAAATCAATAAAATTGTTCTGAAACTTTAACAGAACTCACTAATAATTGTGAAAATTTCATCACACTACGAATTTGGTAAGATACTACCCAAGAAACCGATTGTTAGGCTAACCAGTAAAGCTCTACTAAAGCTGCAAGGTAAAGAACAGAACAACTCATTACAACGCAGCACCAGACACAACACAGTTTAATTGCAAGACACAACCTATAGCCTACAACTTATCATAATTTAGTTTACTGTTATTGAATTGGTGGTTACCCATATTTATGTATAAGCTGCAAACTTAATACTAAATCACATATTTGTAGAAGTGGTTTATAGAGAGTATGCAGTTCGTTTTAAACATTTATAGGGTTTATGAACGGTCTATGTAAATTCTAATGTCAAGTCGATTGATAATAAAAACAGCCATTTCTACACTTAATAATAATTTATTAAACTAATAAAGGCGTGTAAACTATTGCAGTGTTAAATACGACGGGATTAAAGTCAACTTTGAAGACTTTGACAACCAGGTGGGGCGGCACTGCGTACTAGGAAGTACCTATAGCAGCCAACATACTTAACTCTGTATGCTTATATTGTTGTAACATAAGTCGAGCACATAAATTTCGTTAATAAAAGAGTAGAGGCGGATCCCCTTTTAAAGTTTATTACATAATCATGGGTTTCTGGCTGGTGCGGGGGTCTTATTATACAGAATAAGGAGAAGAGTCCAAAGGTCCTGGGTACTGACAAACACTGTGCCTGGTCACACACAGGTTATGAAACTGGCCTCTTTCTGTGTCAGATCCAAAGTGCAAAATCTTACACCGTGAGGTTATCGGCTCTAGCAATTCCAGTTAATATTTTTAACATTGGATTATTGCATCTATTCACTTGTATATTATTTAATTTTACAGAAAAATGTGTGTGTTACATTATATACTCATGACGTAGTACGTAGTATATACGTAGTTTTACTCTTCCTCTTTAAGATCCTAAAACTTTACTATTTATAATTAATCTAGTTATTTTCAAGTCAGGAATATATTCGAGTGGGTCCATCATATATTTTTGCAGTATTTGATCGGCCATTGCAAAAAGAAATAGCTATAAAAGTATTTAAAGTATGAATTTTATAAACTTATCTGAAATAGAGTATCAGTGTTTTATGAATATTTTTGTCTATCTACAGATAGACTTTTATTTTGTATAAGAGATCAGTAAGTTATATTGGGTCAGCTCTTTGAATTGTGTATAAAGAAATATTGAGTAATAAAGGCACGAAATAAAAATTAATAGTATTTATCCCAAAAGAAAAAAAACTGTATTTCATAAGTTTTAACAAGTTCCACTATATTATTGCATGTGTAGAATATATAATTTGTGAATTGATTAGTTTTATGTTTTTATTAAGAGTAATAGGTTCAAAATGTAACGGTACATTAGTGACTCCTTAATTCTAGAAAAAATATTAATTTTTATCATATCTAAAACAACGATTTTTTGAGAGTCAAGTGACTGAATACTGTTTAGTTAAAAATGTCCCAAAGCATTTTATAAATAGAAGTGGTTTCTAATATAAAGAAAGAATGTCTTTGGTGAAAGAATTTAACGTACTGTTCGGATATAGTCCTCCATTCAACCTTTTAAAACCAACATAGAGTAATATAACAGCTCCTTATGTTTAACCTTCTCTAATATAGTCATTTTATTTAAGAAATACCAAATGTATATTTAGATGTGTCACATTTTATTTCTTTTTTTTTAATACAAAATTTCACTTTGCTAACATGCTTTATAATATTAAAGTGATTACTTATGTTAATGTAACATGTGGGTGTAATCAATAGTCCAAAACTATACAGATAATTATGAAGACGTCCGTTAAAGCCAGTGCGACAAACCCTTACTTGTGTTATGGCAGAGGTTTGATAACTTCATATTGTGTATGAAAATATTTCCCATGCTGTCAATGGTATGCATGATTTATTAACTGAAGGCAAATCACCTCAGACTATATAAAAATTATATGAAATTATATTTATTCTTCAACCTTTCACCGATTTTGTAATTATTTATGGTTTTTTAATAACATGGTAACTTGTTTACCAATTAACTATACAATTGCGGTTTAAGAGTACTGTAATGTAGGACTACTTGAATTATATACATCAAAGAGAAAACTTTAATAAAATTTACGAGGTTTTTTTAGTTACAGATATACTAATTAACAATAAAATGTCATCGAATAGTGTCCTGTTGATATTATATCCAAGCGATTATAATTTATCACATCAACCATACTCTAGGATAGTAAACATAATCGTATTATTTTTGTATTTTGGATGTATGTGTATGAATAAATCAGATAACAAATATAAACCTAATTTTATGTTATTAGTCGTAACGTAAACAAGAAAATGAACGTAAAAACTAAAATAAAAATTCATAATTTAAACATACACAGCTGTCTATATATTTGTAAATAAATGGAAACCACAAAGGACAGGTATTTCAATGTTTTTTATTAGTTAAGAAGTTCTGCTTACCTGCTTAGATGATTTCTTACCATAATTGTGTTGGGGAAGTATGATCAAGAACAAGATGCGATGATAAAGCTGGACAAGGGCCAGGACTTTTCATAGTTCAGCTTCATGTTCAAAGTTGTTCAACACGCAGGACGTGGAAAATCTACACCAAGAGTTCGATTTCAAAGACCAGGATCAGCACAAGGACTTAGAGATTAGTTACTTTAATTATTTATAAATCAAAATTTATGCTCTCAGTATTCGTCTTACCAAAAGCAATTTATATCGTAGTTTTTGCGATTATTAATCACAGCAAAAACGGTAAAAGTGTACCAGCGTAATAATAAAATGTTAGAAATTGAAAGGATTTTCGTTAGTTTTTAAGGAATTATACAATACGTTTATTACTTGTTTCGTGAACAGTCAGTTATATATGTATAACTTTTTTCAACAAATAATAAGAACGTGAGATTTTAGGGGTTTTTAATTATTTCAGTACTCTAAGCGCACAAAAAGAATCCGTTTACAATGTTCTACATTAAACTGCAAATTTCTTATAAGATCCATTCATACACATATTCAAAAAGTATAACGATTACTAAGAGAATGATTTACTTTTAAATCTCTAAAGAGACTTTCAAGCATTTTATAGTAGGGTACATATTTAATATAAGTTCAAATTAGTGAATGCTAACTTAAAATTAGGTTTAAAATATAAAAATTTATCGCGTTAACTACTTTAAACTCAATAATTAAATAACAATATCCTCCAGATTTGTAGAGAAATATAGTATATAATTTTTAATTTATCGAATTAGTAACTGGAGATTAACACTAGAGCTCTATTCCACTTAAAAGAGATTAAAAAGTAATAATTTAAGTGATACAGTTATAGAGACAACTTAGTAGATTTCATTTTCACCTTTCAATTTAATTTAAACCATATGTAATAACATAACTCTGTTTCATGCCAAAGTAAAATTAATCGTTAACGAGAATATTAGTGAACATGTTTAAATAATTTTAGGATGTATTGTTTCTAGCAGTTTTGTTTTTGATTACAATGGATACACCAAAGTACATTAAAAACTCCTGATATTTGAAAATGCTCTTGGAATGCATAACAAATAAAAAGTATTATTGTGAAAAGGTAAAATTTAACAATTTAAATTACTGATTGCTCTATTATGGTACATCTTCGAGGAATGTTTTGCGTAATTACTTGAGTCAGCGAGTAAACTGAGTCGGTTAATTGGTTGAAGTGATGAAAACATTACTCAGTGTAATGTCAAAGTGAGTGAGTAATGAAGAGGAGAGAGCTGGATGTGTTTTCTCGTGAAAAATATGCAGGTATTGTTAGTTATTTATTGCTTAGGAATATTTTAGCAGTCTTTTTTATATACACTACATAGGGAAATGCAAAACCACCGAAACGCTTCCTATGCAGTAGACCACTGAAATATTATTAGCTTTATATAGTTAGCAATGTCCATTTATTTAATATGAAAAGAAACAAACATTTAAAAAAAGTCTGGCTGACCTTACAATATAATACATATGTTCCCTTTGAGGAAACAAACTTAAAATTAGTTGGAATTAAAACAACCGAGAGTTACAAGCTAATAATACGGTCTTATAAAATTTAATAATTATTTTCAGTTTGAAATATTTTGATAATACACATTTAGTACGATGCTACTCAAGCATCTCGTAAAACCCACATTTACTCCTCGTTTCTCATTTTTTGCTGTACAATTGACACTTAAGCTGCAATCCGAAAGAGTAAAAACATTAATTAATATGTATCAGAAGACTCAACATTAGTGAAAGGCTACAGCTAGTGTGGTAATGTAGACATAGTAATTTATTGTTATATACTTGATGTTTATGATTAAGTATTGTTCACTGATAAAGCTAAATATGAATATAAAGTTCTGTGATTTATTTATGACACTCTCAGTTAGGAAATCTCATTTTGTGGCTATGATTGTGATTTTCAAGATACATAACATGACCGAATACGTGGACTAGTAGGAAGGATAGTATAGCTCTTCTTTCACCCTCAAATTTCTTTATGTTAATTACTTAAAAAGGTAGTTTGCAATGCTCATTATAAGTATAAATATATTTTTATTTTAAAGGAAAAAGTTTGCAATTATTTATGTGCCTTGTCTACTAACAGGTATAATTTGAATTTGTTGTATAAAAATAGGAGTAATGCAGATCACGAATCAGCGTTACAAGCCTACGTTAAAAAATGCCATTTAAAATTCATTAAAATTTTAATTTTAGTTTAATAGTTAAATTAATTGCCAGGTTATCCCGTTAGGAGATATTCAGAAGAGAGATGCATCGGTTTCTTAGATAAATAGGCTTCGCCAATGAGCTTATAATTAAAAGCTTACAAAAATATTACTGTTATGCAAAAAAATTATGGTCAAATGTTATAGAAAGCTAGTATATGTTTTAATTTAAGTAGTGCAAATGGTATTGGTTAACATAACTAATTTCAATTACAATAGATTTTGGCAACTTCTGTAACAATTTGATTTTTGGGTAGATATAAGTTTTTTAAATAATTTCTGTCCTTGTAACTAGTATATTAAAGCATCCTAACCAAACTATTTATATTTTTATGTAACATTTTTTATTAGCATGTTTTAACATACCAATGAGGATATTAGTTAATAAAGATAATTAGGAACATTTCTTAAATTGAAGGATTTCGTAGTAGAATTTTAAATCTGTTCATACGTAGATAAAAAGTAAGGAGCTTTTTTAGATTTAAATTATGTTAAATTACGATTATTATTGCAACTATATTTAAATATCATAATTCCAGCTTAAAATTATCTAAAAATATACAACAATGTAGTTATAATTTTTTAACATGCGAATGATGAGTTTATCTCCAGTTCACCTTCCTCATACGTGTAGCGTTTGAAGTCTAACGCTGTTGCAAACTTGACTCCTGAAAATCTGGAGTCTTGTTCGTCTGAAGGGACCCAAAAATAAGCGGCAATGAAAAACGAAGAATCTCAAAACAACCCACTACAAAGTTTTAACATCATTTGATCATCATTATTTAATATCCATAGAAACAAAAAATCTGATATTTTAATATTTTTGAACATTAAATAGTATTGCGATTATGTCGCAGCTTATCCAAAGTCGTTCAACTTGCAGGCACGTCACATAATCACCACATGTAGTACAATGTGATGGTCAGTAGCTGGACGAGGACCAGGACTTACAATTGCTGAGTAGCTTCTATTATTGAGTAATCACAATTTCTCTTAATAATGACTCTTGATACCCAAAGCATATTTACATTTAAGTTTAGTGACTACTAAATACACAAAACACTTAAACAGTTTATATGAAACGAAGACCTGATTCCAAAGCCAAAAAATCTTTTTATATCTGTTAATTTCGTGAGATTTTCCTTTATTTAGTAAAGATTGCCGCTGTTCACAAATTTCTTTTACTTATTGCAAAGCTAATAAACTTGTGTTTTGGTTTGTTTTAATCAATCTCTGAGCCAAGAGCGTGCAGGGAGAATCGGGTTCAATCATATTGAAAATTTTATAAACAGTTACAGCAGTCTAGGATCGGCTTAACGTAGTTGATGAAATACTAATTAATTTGCTATCAGAAGGATTTCCTAACGTACGTCTTCCAGCAACTTTCTGGATATTTTGGTCAGGCTGAATAGTTACTTTATTTGAAATTAGCGTATTGTACCTAACTAACATTAATAATACCCAAATAATTCTCGTTTCATGTTTAAAGCTAAATAAATTTAGTACGGTTTTTCAAAAACTTTTGCAGAATAATACAGTCTATATTCCTTACTTATTCAGTTAGTTAAGTAAACATACAGCAGAGCACGTATTCATAGTATTAGAGATAAGACATAGCAAATTAAAATTATACATTAATAAAAGTTTTAAATTAAAATTCATTTCCATCTTCTAATAGTCTCAATCTCCACCCTGTAATGAATAATAACTTAACTTTCGTGTTTTGGCAAACTAGAATGAATCATTCATATATAAATGGTCACCTGAACTTCTAAATTGAGTGGACACCATTGTGAACTAAACCATTACCCGAATGACCCAGTATACAATTTCTTTATTAATATGAATTTTAAAAAATTATCAGAGAATTCTACTCTTTATTCGGTGAATACAAATAATTTTACTTCTAAGCACTTTTACATACTTTTACTTTCTATAAATTTTCTTTATGTTAAGTCCTTGAAGCATTAGAATTCAATCTAATGACTGTGTTTCCTATTTGTATTACAAAATCTATCTCAAAATTTTAAAAACTGCTCTGATATTTTTATGCTGTGTTATAAACGCTTCTCGGCATGTTTTAAATTCCAAGAGAACTTTCAAGCAATGAGCAATGTGTAAATTACATTTATTTTTAACAAGGCGGTGATAAGAAATAAGGTGCCTCAACATTCTTACGCACTGTAATATTTTTTCTCACTTTTCAGACTCCATTTCCAGCTTTAAATAACTAAACTTGAAATATATATTAAAAAATCAATGGTATAGAATTTTTCTGAATATAAGGGTCCTACTAATAGTTATAAATGTTACGATCTCTATTTTCGTTTAAAATTTCTGTGAAAGGACCACTTAAGGCTCTCCCCAGGTTAGCGTTCCTTTTTCCCTGGGTATGGACGACCTGTTTAGGTCTGTAACAGTAGTGGTCTTGTCCCACAGGTATATACAGATGAGTTGACATTATAATTCTTGTGAATGGAAAAGTTAATAAAACCACAGTTACGGAATCTACCAATGCCAGCCCTGAACAAAGCAGTAAACTGATGTTATAGGATTGGTCTTAGTGCTAACCCGGCCCAGGTTGCCCTTGTCACAATTGGAAGGGGGCAACATTGGGGGCCATTGGTCATTTTTTGCCAAGGAGGCTCTACTATCAAGTTCATGTCTCTAGTTAAGTTCTGAATGTTGTTGACAGGTGACGGAATTAGGGACTAAAACTGCAAAAGGGAATATTTTTTATTGATGCAGTGCAGTCTTTCGATCGGAGACTTTTGTGATTTTCAGCCTGAGCTTTTGTAGTGGCTTTATATCTCTGGGATTAGACCTGGACTAACGTTTGGGGCTGTTGTCTGGTGGTTAAATACTTCATCCTTACGTGAGTTTGCCTGCATCCTAAGGGTAATCTGTCTCGCAAATAACCAGAGGTAACCCAACTGACCCGGTTATTGGCTTAGATGGTTGTCTTAATCTAGATCGTTTGAGGTATTACACTTATTATGAGGCTCGAAAATTTTATTAGTTCATAACGTAATGATTGCTATTGTATGATGAACCATCGACGTACAGTATTAGTTACAAACACGTTTTGTGGAAATATAAGGAAAGCAAGCTAAATATATAGGATTAATATATGGAAATTGGTTTAATATTTCATTGGTGCCATTCTATATAAATACCACATATCGTACTTGAAAATACTATTTTTATTTATCTTAATACGAGATTTGATGGTTATTTACTAAAAATAAAAAAATTGGAATAAATTGCGTTTGTGGGGCTTGTACATAGGGTTAACATCGAAATGCTATATTATTGATTTTCAATTTAAATACATGTTGAAGTTTTAAAATGAAATAAACATTTCATAAAAATGTTTAGGGAAATTTTTTAAATACAAATGCGCATGTTTTCTTTGTATCTAAGTAATGGACATCAAATTTAGTTAAATCTGTCCGGTAAGTTTATCGTGACTAATACACATCAAAAAAGTTTGTATTTATAAATAAATAAACTTAAATATGGTTATTGATGAATTATATAGTTATGGTTTATTTGCGTGAAGGTATTTTTATTTTATAAATGTAATATTATTAGAATAATTAACACTTTAGTATAAAAATGTCCGTGTCCCTGACTAATTGTTATTAAAACAATAATAATTGTAGCACATAAACTCATAACTTGAGTAGGGGGACATCTCTCCATTCGCCGGAAATTTTATAATTTATATTTTATTCAAACGTTTGCTTACTTAAAATGTATGTGATAGGGTAATCGGATAATAAAGCGTTTACTGTTATAGTGTTAGTAGTAGTCGTGACGTCAGCAATATACAAAAGAAAAAGATGAGACGTTAAGCGAGCAGTTTTACATAAATTTATTATTTTTATATCCATGGAATCAAAACATGGCATTGATATAGATATAATGTTTTTATAAAAATTATTCCTAACAGCTTTATTTTCCGCCGCAATTTTCAAACTTTGTTCAATTCACAACAAGCCCTGGAAAGTACCCACTTGAGGAACGCAGAACCGCGGGAACAGCCCAGAAGCAGGAACCAGGAATCAGGATTTACTTGAGTTACTTTCATTCTTTTATTAAGCAAAATAATTTTACTCCCTATCTCTGCGTTACCCAAAGCAATTTTTTTCTTCTTATATTTCTCTTATCATCACCAGCTCAAGAGCACTTCTGACCGGAACTTTTTATCGGTATTGCCTAAATAGTAATACAAAATAAATATATTTAAACCACAAATCATTTTTGTTTCGTGTAAAACGCCACTAATTTTTGTGTTTGGTATTTTTGTATAATTCCTCTCAGTACCCAGTACAGTACAATGAAGAAATCCAGTTATCATGATTGTGTTGCAGCTACAGGCATACTAATATTTTTGTCCCAAGTCAAGTCAAGTCGCTGTGACTGTTGGGGGGGGGGTGGTGGGATCCCCCCACACATCTTTCAAGGCCTCTGCCGGTTAGGCTTTTGCCTTGTGTCCTCGAGGGTCATAGCCCTAGTTAGCTTTCCGCTATCCTGTCAGTGGGGGGGGAAGATGTCGTGGGTAACAGTCGTAAGTTGTAGTTCGATGTCAATCAGTTCATCCATAGGAAGAGAACGCAGTTTGGGGGGATCTCCTGGGCGCGGAAGCTCACGGATGTGATCCCACGGTTGAGAACTGTGCAGCTGTTCCTCCAAGGCTCGATGTCGAGGCCTTCTACGAAGCTCCTGTTTGTTAGGGACAGTTGGTATGAAGCCACCCTGACTGGCGGTGTTTCCTCCACAAACCAGGGCGACCCAGTGGCCCGCGCCGGAGACACAACGCTTCTGGACAGCGATGCAACTGCCTCCTTGCGGTCTTGCAGGTTTGTGGTGGTACCATTGCTGGGGCCGCATATTGGTGAGCAGCTGGTCGTAGTCAGAGCCGTGTAGAGCAGGACCTTCGTCCTGGTCCGGGTAACTTCGTGGAGTTGAGGCAGGGGGCCGATGCTCGCCCGGAAGCCCTTCCTCGCTTGGCGACCAGATCCTCTTGACGTGGGGTTGTGAAGGTCACCTTGGAGTCCAGGAGTACCCCCAGGTACTTGACCTGAAGTCTTCCACGTTATGTCGTCGCCCGTTGAGTGACACTAATATTTTGGGAATTCTTGAACAGTTTTTATTAAACATATTTAGAAATCCGTTTATGAGAAACATTTTTCAATTTTACTTGTTTAAGCGAAACCTTTTAGAATAGAGTAAGCAAGAAATTTTGTAATAAAGTGAAATTAGTTGACAAATTCTTTTAATTTAATATATAAATACGATCAATTCTTTTTCATTAGTAAAAAGTTAATAAGTTTATATTCAGTTCCCAAAAATTGTGCCTCATAAATATGTCCTAGAAGTTTTAACTCATTCTACTAGTTACTGTACTTCACGCCAGATTCTCTCTTTCCACAGTACAAGTGGAAATAAAGGGTTTATTAAAAATTTAAATACAGTGCTAAACAATGTAAATTAAAATTCCAATGTCACATTTAAATATAGAACTTTATCTTTTCTACCTAATACTAATTTAATTTCTGGTTCATGATTAGTAATAAATATATCGTTTTGGAAAATAATTCCTGACCGAAAATCGAGAATTGGGGAACCCTGCTGGATTGAACCATTGCCTGAATAACCGATATTAACACATATTCGTAAGCAGTGAAAGCTTTAAAACAAAGCATCAGTGCGTGCTTAAACTTGGTCAGAGAATTTAAATTTTTATTGAATTATAAAAAAACACATTATTCGTTATTAAAAGTTTTCTGGGGTATACATACAATATCCCCTACAATACAGCTTACGAGTACTAAAAATAAAGATTCTGCCTTGTTAGTTTAGTAACGTTCTCCCGAGCGAATGTTCCTTCTATATCTCAATATAATAACATTAAATATAAAAATTGTTTCTAGCATTTTGTTATTTTTAAGAGCGAACTTCTATAAAATGGGTCTGTTAGTGCAGAAGTTTTAACAGCCAATTCTCCTTACTTTTTGCCACTCAACCTGGAATTAATCGATAGACCAATTTACACTAAAAAATACTAACAATCAATACTATAAGCCAAGTTGCTGTAGAGCTCGAAATAGGAGAGAAAAAAAAGGGTGAGAGTAAGAATTTTTATTTTTCTCTTCTTTAGTACACTTAAAAACGTGAAATAAAATGTTCAAACAATGTTAGCCCACCACAAATACAAGTCCGAATGTTGTCCACTTAATGTTGACATGATTGTGAATAGCTGTTATTTATGTGTATCTTGATAAATTTTTAATTATTTAAGTCGAAAGGAAAATAATCCTCAGATAAAAATAATTTTTATGATACATCCATGATTATCGATACTTACATCAACTGTTTACATTTACATCAGCTGAGGATACATATCACTATAGTTTTTAGTTTTAAAATTAAACCATAATAGTCACTGAAAAGATAAAACTTTGTATGAGGAATTAAAGGAATTACCAGGATTTTGTTATTAAAGTGTAGTACAATGAAATATGGAAGCTGTCTCTAATAGTAAGTTAGTATTTTAATAATGCAAGGTTATCATGTATGAATGTATACACTGGCTGGGAGTTATAACAGTTTGTCACATCAGCAAATAATACTATCAACATTTCACACTACATCAAATAAAAGTTTGAAGGGTTCGATATATTTTACTGCTTAAAAAACACACATACATTACTTTTGTTCATGTACAATGAGGATTAAATGGTTACAGTAGGATTAAGGTTATACAAAGACTATAACTTGAGAAGAATATAACATTGCATTTTCTGACTATCTGTATGTTCGCACGTCATGACATATAGAACGTTACCTGACATAAATACTACATATATTTAATTTTTTTTTCTATATCTGTGTCATATGGATAAACCATTGAGAATGTCACTTGGAATGGGATTTATGGGATGAGTGATGTAGCGGAAAAAGTTTTAAATGTATGTATGGATGATTATAATGACGTGGGTAAATCGCAAACGAAGTAAATTGGTAGAGTTCTGCAAAACAATTACGGTATTTTTAAAATGTGGTATACTTACTAAAATAGCGCAATGTAAATTTTGAAATAAAAGATTAAATATAGACAGACAGTCAGGCATAAAACCTTACAAAGAAATGTTTACAATCATCCCACTCAGGCTAAAGAAAACCTAAAACAATATTCTAATAGTGATAGGTTTAAATCATGGATATATGGATGGATGCACCATAAAAAACCCCATTATTGTCTATGAAAAAGAATATTTTTTATCTACACTTGAAATCAACGTATGTAAAATTTACAACAAAATCTTACATACGAATATTATATCTTACATACGAAATCGTATAGGTACAACGGTAGGTATCTAAGTAAAATATTAATTTTTTATATCGCAATTTATATTAAAATAAACTCAGCACTCAGAGAAGCACAACAAGTAACACGAAGCAATGGCCAGAGTGGGGACTAAAAAACTAGAACTCAACATGGCTGAGTAAGTTTTTAACATTTAGATATCATCGATTTTGCCCTCTCACTATTTCTTCTTAACCACAGCATCCTAGTTTTTTAATTTGTAATTGATTGGTTGATTATTTCAAATTCAAATTCTTTCGAATTATTTTAGGTTTGTAAAGTTAAACGGATTTTTACTTCATTTATCAGTATAAGGGAAGGATATTAACCTTAGTTTTATCTGTATATTAATCCCTCTCTCTGTACCAAAAGAAACCAGGGAGAATAGGTGATCAACAATACTTCCTCGTAAAAAATCATTACTGATTTTTTTTTAAATCTCATGCAGTTTTATAAAAAATATACAGCTGTTTAGTGAGAATTAAATTCTTTTCAATTATTTTTTTAAGCAATATTTTTAAACGTTTTAGACGGCTAAATATTGAAAAATTATTGAAAATAATATGTTCTAAGCATGCTAAAATTTGTATTGTTCTTATTAATTCATGTTACATGTTAAAAACTCCATAATATCAAATAAATTGTTTTAAAGG